>NW_004797473.1:370271-372927 GCF_000002075.1 Aplysia californica | reverse complement strand
TCTGACACCCTTATATATATGTTTATGCCGCCGTTTTCGCCAATTGGTAACAAATATATGTCCATCTCTATCCCACTCTAGAGGTTCCTTTTTCTCCAAGTTACCCCCCCATTCACTCCATCTCAAGGTCAATCTATCCACCGGCAGATTCCATTCTCCTCACACCTCTCCACCTTTCCAAATCCATCTCTCAACCCATATCATGTCCATCTATCCCCCCCCCCCCCCCACCTCAGTCTACACCCAACTCTCCATCTATCCACTCATCTCTCCACCCTTCTCCGTCTACCCACCCATCCACCAATCTGTCTATCCACCCATCTCTCCACTCATCTCTCAATCTATCCACCCATCCACCCATCTGTCTATCCACCTACCGAGTGTTGTCGGCCGCCCCGTGCACAGAGTTGTAGATCACGTGACCGGCTACTTTAGCTTGTTCCTCTCGAGCAGACGAGCTGGCGGGCAGCGGGCTCACATCCTGTGATGGGGAGAGGAGGAGGATGAGGAGGGGGGGGGGGGGATTTTAGTAAGAGTTTTACGGTAATTGCAACAAAATTATGACTTGTTTGTTTGCGCAATTGAGAAGCACATCGTCGAAACAATAATTGTCATTTAGAGCTGGGGGAAAAAGTAAGGCAGACAGACAGAAACAACAGAGAAGGAAAGTAGAGAAGTAGGCGCAACACATTGAGGTCATAATTAATGTTCAGTTTTAGTAAGAGTATTACGCCACTTGCAACACAATAAAGTCATATGAGCGCCAGGAGAATAGAGGTGTTACAAGAGAGTAACAAACACAAAAAAAGAAGGAGGGTAGATCGGGACGATAGATGGTTGGTATGAAAGAAGGAGCAAACCACACCAGAACCCCCGCCAAGCATCTCTAATAATCGCCGGCTGGGGCAAGGGGGGGGGGGGTTGTAAGAGTTTTACGGCACGACACTTGCAACACAATGAGGTCATGTAAAAGCCGAAGATTAGAAATGTTACAGAGCAAGCCATTTGTGTTTTAGTTTTGGGGCATTACAACACAATTAAGTCATATAGGTGCCGAAGATTATTAGAGACGATACAAAAGAGTGAACAACCACGAAAAAGAAGGAGGAGAGATCAAGATGACACATATTTGATAGGAAAGAAGGAGCAAAGCGCACGTACCAGAGCACCCGCTAATCACGAACGAGTTTGGTTTGAGTAACAGATATACGGCACTTGCAGCATAATACGGTCATATAATGAGCTGAAGATTAGAGGAGTTACAAGAGAGAAACAAACACACAAAAGAAGGAAGAGAAATTAATAAAGACGATATTAGTTTGATAGGAAAGAAGGAGCTAACCACACCAGAGCATCCGCCAACCACATGAACTGTTTGTTCAATATACATGTAGTTTCTTTTTTAAAATAATCGGTTTTAGTAATGCCTGCCGCTCTCATCAAACGGCCAGACGAGAAAAAAATGTTTCCTCGATTCGCTCTTACATGCATGGGTTGTTTGTTTGTTGGGGGAAAGAGAAGCACATTGACATTTAGGGTTCGGGAAAAGAAAAAGCAAGACAGAAAGACTGGAACAACAGATGGAAAAGTTTGTTCATGAGTATTTTGTATGTGCTCTGGTGTGTGTGTGGGGGGGGGGGGGGGGGGGGTGAGGTACATTCGCACCGAACACACATTAAACATTTTCATTTTGGAGGGATTTTTGAATTTTAACTGGGTGGCTGCCGAACCCTGCTTTAATCGATTTTGGACAACAAAGGGATCTTTAACGTGCGCAACTTGCATACGGGACCTCCACGTTTTTCTCCCTTGTATGAGAAAGCTTTCCTACCAGAAGATCAGGGGTGACGTAGAAGGCTGCAGAGAGAGTCAGGAGCCCAGAGGAGTGGGCAAGGAGGTAAGGGGGTGGAGGTAGAAAGTGGAGACCGAAAGCAGACGACAGTAGAGGTGGGCACAATCCGGATAATCTATAAGGATAACCGGATACTTCTCAATGAAACATTATCCGAATTCACTCTTAACTCTCTTGCCTGACCCGTTTGCCGAAGTGGGTGCACCCATTTGCTGAAGTGATGCTAACCTGTTTGTCGAAGTGATTCTAACCCATTTGCCGAAGCGGTTCGCATCATATTATTTGCCGAACAGGTGCACTAACATAATAATCCAGATTTTGCTAAAGCGACTCATTGCCCAGCCCTAGACGACAGAGTATTGTTAGAGAGCAGGAAAGGATACGAAAGGAGAAATATTTAGAGAAGGAAATTTTCCGTCGTTATCTGGACTCAAACCCAGGACTTATTAAATGAGAGGCGAACACCTTAACCTTTCGACCACGAGAGCCCCCTAAAAACAGGAATGTGTCCGTCTTATATAGTGAATGACTATGCTGCCCTTGTGGGGTCGGGGAAAAGAGGTGATACAATGTAGTTGTAAAATTATGTTCTCGCTGTAGTAACAAACAGACTCCCTATGAGTGTGTTGTTTGTGTATGTGTGAGCGTGTGTGTGTGACACCGGATAGGCTAAAACAGCACCTGGTCATGGATGGCTGGTGCCTCTATAAATAAATCATTGATGGTCAAGGTCAAGTGTGACACGGGTGTTTTGGGAGGAGAGAGAAAAAAAAGAGAGAGAGAGAGGGACAGAGAGAGAGAGAG
>NW_004797473.1:365810-368878 GCF_000002075.1 Aplysia californica | reverse complement strand
CTCTCTCTCTCTCTCTCTCTCTCTCTCTCCCACTGACTTACGTCCACTTCCCGTACAAAGGTCACCGACGGGGGACCGGGCCCTTTGTCGTTGTAGATTTTCGTGATGTGCGTCATACCGGGACTTTCCGATTGTCCACACAGGGAATCCCCCTGGATTCAAACAGGGAATTCCACCCCTCGATGATGGGCGAAGATATTCCAAAAGAAAAAGTCCACCATATACTTGTTCAATTATTGTTCATGTTTGCAGAACTGCCAGGGTACACAGCTACTCCATTTCGTTCAGAATGGCGGAAAAAAACACCAAAAAACGGCACAGATCGCGTCTTCATCTTCACAAGGAAAAAAGGCACTTCACACAAATTTTCCCCACTTCATCCCGGTGGGAATGGGTACCCAGCCACAGACAGCGAAAGGTCTTGTCAGTACGTTAGTGTTTTAGCGCCTATAAATGGCCGCTTGCACTGTATGCTTCCCAGGAAGTTGGGGTTGTTTCAGAGTGCTCTCGGGCCTGCTGGGGTAATAGTATAGATTGTGAAGCGCATAGAGCTTGCTGTTGAGTGGGGATTTACCCCTCACAAATGCTATCTATTAGTAGTATTATTATTATTAAGCAGGACCTCGTTGTCCTCCTCACAATTTATTCTATCTTCCATTCCTCTTCCTCCTATCTCTTAGCGGACCAAGAGGACACACACGTATTATTATGACCGATCAGAGAAGTAAGTCTAAGGCAATGCTGAGCAGGCACATCTCGAACCATCATACCACACGAATCAGAAACACAAATTCCGTACAACATTTCAAAGTATGTTTGTTGTTGTTGTTGTTGCTCGCCTTTTCAAGTTTCAGAAACAAAGGAAAACTATTTTTTAAAACTAAAAAACCACAAAGACATGTAGGAATACAAAAGTTATACTACAATACAGTCTGTCTAAAGGCGTTGTTGAATGACCATATCGCGCGTCTTCACTTCGTTATCTCAAAATTACAAAGTTTTATCCGACATTTTCGGCCGTTTTGAGTTACTAAGACTACGATCAGATCACAAACCAAATGTTCTATCCTCTCTATCAAAATCGTAAGACTATTCGGAGTCGTTATCAAAATAGTCAAATAATTGAATTTGAAAAAGCTTGAAGTATTGAGAAACACATTTTTTTTTGCATCAAATTTATCAAAACTGGGTATTGAGCAGATAGAACGCTGTAATTCTGAGGTAGCGATTTGTCGGCCCGGGGTGGAAGAAGTCTGCGCAGTCTAACTGAATTACTGTACAGGGTCAAGGGAGAATCTTTTTCAGTTTTAGTAGAGGTTTTACGGCGCTCGTAACTGCATAAGGTCATATGAGCGCCAGAAGATTAGAGTTGTTACAAGGGAGTAACAAACATAAAAAAGAAGAAGGGGAGATAAGGACGATAGATGTTTGATAGGAAAGAAGGAGCAAACCACACCAGAGCCCCTGCCAACCACCCACTGTGAATCTTTAAAATTAGAAAAAAAAATCACCAAACGAACAAAAATTAACAAACAAACAAACAAACAAAACCCCCCATGCCCAACAAACCAAAACCGAACAACTTGTAGGAGTACAAAACTTACACACTTCAATACAGCGTGCCTTCAGGCGATAATGAATGACCGTAATGCGCTTCTTCACAAGGGTTTGAGTTTGAGTGGCTGTTTTACGGCACTATTGAATCAGTCCTCAAAAGAGTTTGAATTTGAGTTTAAGTAGGCGTTTTATGACAGTATCGATTCAGAGTCCTCAAAAGACATATTTTCAACATTATCCGAGGAGTCTAGGTGTTAGATCTTTCCTACCCTAAGATCAGCGGTATATCTGAAAGACAGCAGTAAGAAGGAGCCAAGGAAGAGCAGTAGGAAAGGCTGCAGGAAGAGTTAGGAGCCCAGAGGAGGGGGCAATTGTGTGTGAAGAAAGTGAAGAGGAAATCAGACGACAGAACAGTGCTCTAGAGAGCACGAAAGGAGGTGAACCTCCTCATGGTGGAGAAGAAAAATGTATGTCTTGTGTCGAACCCGGGACCTATTGAATCAGAGGCGAACACCCTAACTCAAGACAGCGAGAGCCCCCGCCGGTATACAAGCATGAAAACCTCAGTTTTAGTTTCAATAAGAATTTCACGGCACTTGTTTGTCTGCTTGCTTGCTTGTTTGTTTGAGTAAATAGCAGCACATCGACACAATAATGGTCATTTAGTGCCGAGGAAAAAGTAAGACCGACAGACCAGAAACATCAGAGGAGAAAGTCAAGAAGTGAGGCCAGCCAGTGGCGCCCTCTAACCACCCACATTAGTGCTGAGAAAAAAAGGCAGAAAGAAGAAAAGCAAAGAAGTAGGGGGCTAGAACTTCTTAATAAAATAAATAACAACAATTTGTTTGTTTGTTTGTTTGAGTAAATAGAAGAACATCGACACAATTATGGTCATTTAGTGCCCGCAAAAAGTAAGAAAACTAGACAGAAACAACAGAGGGAAAGTAAAGAATTAAGACCTACCAACAGAGCCCTCCAACCACACGAAAACAACAAAACAAACAAACAAACAAACAGAAAAACAAACATAAAAGGCAAAAAAAATATACTGCATGGTGAACCCACTGCACAACACTCCATAAGCGCAGCGAGAGACCCAAGCAACATTGACAAAGCACAGTCATGGCAGGTAGTTCCAGTTCAACGTTGGAAAACATTCATTGATATAAGTAAACGGAATGTTCTGTGCAAATAAAGGCCGCAAAAAAGAGTATGTCTGTCTGTCTTTCTGTCTGTCTGTCTGTCAGTCTGTCTGTCTGTTTGTCTATTTGTCTGTCTCTCTGCCTGTATCTATCAAATGTATGTTATCAATCGACAACCTACTGAGCCACGCACTTTCCAAAAAAAAAACATTATCAAAGCCGCGCAATTGCAGAGACGTGCACTTTCCGACGACGATGATGATGATGATGATAACAATAAAATATAAAAAACAATGGCAGAAATGAAAATAATAATGAAGAAGAAGAAGAAGAAGAAGAAGAAGAAGAAGAAGAAGAAGAAGAAGAAGA
>NW_004797473.1:358168-362994 GCF_000002075.1 Aplysia californica | reverse complement strand
GTAACTACCTATAAATAGATGGAAGTTTGACCCGTGTCAAAGGTTGGGGGTGGCTGACGATTGGGAGGTGGCTGCGGGTTGACGAAAGGGAAAAGCGCGGGGCCTCCTGCATTCGATGGCGAAGCGGATAACTTTACTAACCACACCATCACCACACACTACACATGTCAGGTTGTATTATCCTAATCAGCACACAGATCAAGACTGACATTGACAAGCCCGATAACAACTCACTCCGTTTTCATTACAAGAGATGGAGCATTATTATTCAACATCGTTTGCCATCGCTCCTATCGCAGAGATAAGTAGGAACATTCCCAGATTTTGTTTGTTGGAGTAAAAAAAGAAGAACTCATCGACACAATAATGGTCATTTAATGTTGGGAAAAGGTAAGAAATTTGTAGTATTAGTAAGAGTATTTAGTGTTTGTTTGTTTGTTTTTGTAAATTGTTTTACGGCGCTCGCAACTGCATAAGGTCATATGAGCGCGCGGGACACACATAACATTTTCAGTTGGTAGGAAATTTTGAATTTTGCCGGGTGGCGGCCGAAGCCTACTCTTATCGATTTTAGACCACCAAGGGATCTTTAACGTGCGCAACTAGCACACGGGCCCTCCGAGACTTTTCGCCCTTGTCCGAGAAGGCTAGGTGTAGATCTTTCCTACCAGAAGATCAGGGGTGTGGCTGAAAGACAGCAGTAAGAAGAAGCGAAGGAGTAGCAGTAGAAAGGCTGCAGAAAGAATCAGGAGCCCAGAGGAAGGGGCAAAGGAGGAGAGGGGGTGGGGGCAGAAAGAGGAGACGAAAGCAGACGACAGAACCTTGCTAGAGAGCAGGAAATGAGGTGACAGGAGACAAATTTAGAGAAGAACATTTTTCGGTCGCTACCCGGATTCGAACCCGGGACCTTTGAATGAGAGGCCAACACCTTAACCTCTAGGCCACGAAAGCCCCAGTATTTAGTGTTGGGGAAAAGTAAGAAATGTTTAGTATTAGTAAGAGTTTTACGACACTGGCAAACACAATAAGGCCATATAAGTGTCGAAGATTAAAGGTGTTACAACAGAGTAACAAACACAAAAAAGAAGGAGGGGAGATAAGGAGCAAACCACACCAGAGCACCCGCCAACCACCCACAAGGTAAGCAATACAGACAGAAACATCAGAGGGAAAGTAAAGAAGTAGGACGTACCGGTGTCACCCTCCAACCACCCGCACTCTCCCAGCTTCTGAGTCGCGTTTGATTCATAGAGAGCTGAGTGAGACAAAACTGTACATCAACGATACGGCCGAAACAATTTTGTGTCAAGACGCGGTGGAATCAGGCGCTCGTCAATTTTTGGGCATAACGAGTTTTGGTTTAAACTTTAAGTTTGTTCAGTAGCCCTAATTTCGATGAAAGAAATAACGATTTCATGTCTGAATAGAATATATTTGCGATAGAAAGAGGTGGCAGTCGCTTCGTGTCAGAGGTATAAAATTAGCCCGAAAATGGCCACCAAAGTCATAGTGATGAGAAACCAAAGAGCCTGATTTTACCATGACACTCATTTTAACCTTTCATTTATGGGTGATTCATGTACTCATTTGCTTTTTTTTTGTCTGTGCAAACGTAGATGCAAACGTCTCATCCATTAAGGGGTTAATTTAACAAGTAAGAGAGTGATAGGAGAAGAGGGCTCGGCGGGGTTTCGCTGAGTCATCGAAACTATCTCTAAACTTCAAACAACACAACACAATACGACCAACATGTCATTCATTATCTCTCGTCCACTCTATCTCTTCTAACATTCTGACTCAAATAGGTATAATTAAATCGTCCGCTCACCACTCTGCTATCACTTTTCCTTCTCCGGACGCGGAGCTTAGTTTTAGTTTAGTTTTAGTAAGAGTTTTACTACAGTACTCAGAACACTAAAAGGGCATATAAATACAAATATACAATAGAAGTAGAGGAAAATGACAATAGTAAGGATAAGGAAAGAAAAAGCAGCAGCTCCCTGTTGTAGACCAGGCACAGTTATAAGCGTGACATTGATGAATCAGCCCATTTACAATTCTACTGTGCATGAACGAGAAATGTCCCCCCTTTAGAAATGGCGTAAAGACACTTCCGTCAGTGGCACCGCCCCGGTGGGTTTCTCTATAACTCCGCTCTTATTTAAATGTAACCTATCTGCATAAAATAAACACCAGCCTGAGACGAAATAAATGATCTCATTAGTGAACGCACAGCTTGGTTATAGCGAGGTAGATTTAGATGATTTATAGAAGGTTGGTACTGAATGATGTCGAGAACAAGCTGATCTGGCGCGAGGTAGAATCTATACAAAGAGTTTACCGAAAAAAAAAAAGAAACAAAAGAAGAAGATTTCTTTTTATCGAAATAAAAGCACCGAAAAATTAAAACCATACAAACTGCACCACTTCCTCAACGAAACTGGAACGGGCACAAAGAGTTGCCACAAAGAAAACACACAGGAGGCAGGCTGACGAACGAACGAACTACTAAAGGACATCGTGAAGGTTAAGAGTAAGGCTACTCGACGTTCCTCATTTTGGCCGGACCCCCAGCGCCTAACTAGACACCAGAGGGAGGTTGAAAGGCGCCACGGGAAGGCCCAGCTTTTTTCTTTCCATTTATCTGTCTTGCTTCTTCCCTGCACTTCTCTTTCCACCTATCTGTCTTGCTTCTACTCCGCACTTCTTTTCTTTCCATCTACCCGTCTTGCTTCTTCTTCTCTGCACTTCTATTTCTTTCCCTCTATCCGTCTTGCTTTTCCCCGACACTTCTTTTATTTTAATCTATCTGCCTAGCTCATTCCCTGCGCTATATAGCCGTTATTTGTGTCGATGTGTGTCTCTGTACTCCGACTCAAACTAAAACTGAGAAGACACACGGCGAGTCGTTTTAGTTTAGCTTTAGTAGACGTTTTACGGTGCTCGCAACTAGACACTGCATAAGGTCATAAGAGTGCCAGAAGATTAGAGGTGATACAAGAGAGTAACAAACATAAAAAGAAGGAGGGGAGATAAGGACGATATATGTATGATAGGAAAGAAGAAGCGAACCACACCAGAGCACCCTCCAGTCACCCACTGCTTCTCCGTACTTCGACTCAAACTCAAACTGAGAAGACACACGGCGGGACGTTAGGAAGACCACAACTAGATCGGCTTCCTCGCCAGGAAATGCGGTTCAGTCTAGAAGGACGTTTCGGTCACACACGTCCGACAGCTGCAGACCAAAGGCACATTTCGAACCATCATACACACATCAGAAACACGAATTAACATAATATTGTCAAGGCATGAATTTGTTGCTTGCCTTTTTGCGTTTCAAATGTGAAAAAAAACCCAGATTGGAAATATCTGCACGGATAAAGACGGTGTACCTGACAACAGCGCGTCTTCAATCGTTGTCGATTGACCGGAGTATGCGTCCTCTAAGAATTAAGAAGAAAAAAACCCACAAATCATATGAGCTGGAAGAATAAAAATTCCATACACCGCCAACCAACGAAGAAAATCGTCACACCTTGCTTTGATCCACTTCACAGACCGTTCATCAATACTCAAGAATACCACCTATGAGACCTGAGTAATTTGACGGTTGTAATAATGCGTCTCAAGTCTTAAACAGTGACGCCCAATCCAGCTCTACTACCCGACGACTTCTGCAATCCCTGTCCTCTGTTTCATCGAAGAGGCCAAAAGTTCTAGTTCGATCATCGCCCCCACCCACACGCCCCCTCCCATAAGACTAAAAACATATTTATTTATTTTTTTAAAATCTGCACACGACATCATACATGTAGGCAACATCGTCGGGTCGGGGGGGGGGGGGGGGGGTGGAGGACACTTGAGTTTACATTCGTATATCTGGATCTATCGGCCCTCTGCTTTAAGGGCCAATTCAGGGTGTGTTTTCCCCCTTTTTTTTAAAACACGGTATAGTGCAACGGTAGAGCAGGCTGGGTATACAAAACCTATTAGCTAAGGCCTAGGCAAACTCAGGGATAACGAAACGGGAACTTACAGAACTTTTAAAAAAATAAAAAGCACTAGAAAATCTCTAATTCTTATTATAACCATAACACGACCTGTCCCTTCTTTCCAAATCGATTTCTTTCTCAGTTGTTACGTTTGTCTTAGTAAGTGTTTTACTGCACTTGCAACACAATAAGGTCATATAGGTGCCGAAGATTAGAGAGTAACAAACGCAAAAAAGAAGGAGCCGAGATAAGGACAATATAATTATGTTTGATAGGAAAGAAGAAGTAAGCCATACCAGAGAGCCCGCCAACCACCCACAGAGTTTATGTTTCAGTATCATATTATCTGCCAACTTTTTAAAACAAGAAAGAAAAGGGACTCCATCACCCTTGATTCCTTCACACACTTTTCCGCTTTCAACAAATCCATGCTCAATAGCAAAGAGGTTATAAATATAACAACTGTGAGGGACACGAACAGTTGTAGAGTTACGGGTTTCATTCTCATCGTTATAATCGCTTATCCAGTTTTTTGTTTTTTGTTTTGTTTTTGTGTTGTTGTTTGTTTGTTTTTTGTTTTGTTTTGTTTTTGGGGGGGGGGTTGGTCTGCAAGTGTTTTACGGTGCTCGCAAAACTGGCTTAGAGCTAGATCTAATTGTATACATGATGTGATGTGTACCACATCATGACATGGGCGCGCTGGACGCATTAAACGTGGTTTCAGTCGACAATTTTTTTTGTTGAATTGAGCCCGGGTGGAGGCCGAAGCCTAATCTTATCGATTTTAGACCAAGGGATCGCGCCCGAGACCTCAGAAATTTTCCGTCCTTG
>NW_004797473.1:349881-355852 GCF_000002075.1 Aplysia californica | reverse complement strand
ACAAACAACAAACACAGACACACAAACACAAGCACAGACCCGGTCGTTCAAACAACTTGTGCTATGCTGTGACGGTCATGTCTCTTTTTCGCCAGCTTGGCACTATAACTTTTCCTGGTGTGTGTGTGTGTGTGTGTGTGTGTGTGTGTGCGTGCGTTCCAACATTTCCGTACTGAAGGCTGTTCGTCGATAAGTCATTTTGAATGAGTCAAGGTACAGAAAAAGCTATTCACAATCATTACTATAACACTTCACCTCAACATCTCCCCTCTATTACTCTTTCAAAAGTTATTCATAAACACCCTCCAAACGCCCCACTCCCCTCCCCAACCCGCTCCAGAAGGTCCTTTTAACGTGAGTTATCACAGAAAGTGGATATCATTGGATAAGACGGACAGCATCCATATCGTCCATCGACGTCGTCAATCAAACAGGGCAGCTGAGGACGAGCCTATCACCCGTGTCACGATGCGGTGGAATAAGGCGCTCGTCATTTTTTTTTTCATGTGGAGTTATTGTTATCATCTTAAAGCTTATTCATTTATTTTGCTTTTGATGGGGGAAAAATACCCATCTATAAGGAGCAGAAGTGAAGATAGTTGTGATTGAAAGAGGTAAGTTCATTTGGTTTTAGCTGTAAAAATAGGGAGAAAATGGCAGCTTTAATAATGGGTAACTTTAATTATCCAATAGCTAAAGAGTCCTTGAAAACTGAAAAAAAATACATATTTTAAGCTCTTAATCAACGATTTTCAATATAATTCACATGGTAATATTTTAATTCGGACATAAAAGGGTCGAACAAGAAAAAACAAAAAAAAACGAAAAATTTGATGAACATTGCGCAACTGGAGGGGAAATGCCTATTTCTCCAATTTTGTTATTTTGACAAGCGCCTGATTTCACCATGATGCCTCACAGCTTATATATTCCCAAAATAGACACCCAGAACGAGACATGCGGATATGACTCGTTGTATCTTTCCCTGTGTATGCACTTTACGATAAAGGAATCATGGGAATATGGCGCATGGGAAAGTCCTGATGAAAACGTGTGTCATAGTGTGGTGAAGTCAGGCGCTCGTTAAAGTAATGAAATCGACAAAAACGACATTTTCCAACCCCTTCGGGATCTTTAAGGGACGTTTTTTTTTCTTTCTAAACATCCATTAAATACACTTTAAAACATGTTTCTCGGTGGATTTTACTGGGGAAAATGTTGATCAGAGGCGCAATTAATGCAAACTTGCAATTTCCAAAGACATTCAATTTGATCAATCATCAGAAGTGACAAAAATTTGGCGGCCGTTTTCTCGCTAATTTTACCACTGACACCAGGCAATACATAACCCCCTTCTTTAGTTTTAGTAAGAGTTTTAAGGCACTTGCAACACGATAAGGTCATATAAGTGCTGAAGATTATATGTGATACAAGGGAGTAACAAACACAAAAAAGAAGGAGGAGAGAGCAAGGCGATATACGTTTTATAGGAAAGAAGGAGCAAACTACACCAACGTTTTTTCAACTGTCTTACGGCGCTCGGAACTGCATAAGGTCATATGAGCCCGAATAAAGCTTCCTATTGAGCAGGAATTTGCGCTATACAAATTAGGCTGTATATTAAAACATTGTGAAATAGTATTGGTTTAACGTCCCTTTCAGCACTTAGGTTATTTAAGAGGCGGGGCCTCCTAGTATAGCGTCCGTCTCTGAAAAGACCGAGCCAAGTGGGAAATTCGTGTAAAGTGCCTTTCCCAAGGACACAACGTCGGACCGAGCTGTATATTAGGGATGGTCAGGTTACGGCACTCCCGACTCTACCGAGGAGGTGTCAGTACCGACAACTCCACACCAGTACCAGCTCTGGGAAGGAGATGACACCAACGGGTTTTTTTTTAAACAGGAGCCAGGAAGTGTGCAGTGTGTACTGTCTATTATTTTTATCTTTCTTTGTTTTCGGTTTTAGTAAGAAGAACTTTACAGCACTTGCAACACAATAATGTTATATAAAAGCCGAAGATTAGAGGGGTTACAAGTGAGTAACAAAAGCAAAAATAGACGAGGAGAGAAAAGGACGATAGTTATCGATAGGAAAAAAGGAGCAAGTCACACCAGAGTATGTTTCTGAGTATGAACTTTACGATAAAGGTCCACCATGGGAATGTGGCGCATGACTAAATTCAAATGAACAATATGTAGCGAACGATTAGTCCTAAGGCAATGTGAGCCTCACAGATAATATTGGGGACCAGGAAGGCTTTTCTTTCTTTCTTTTTTTCTTTTTTTTTAAACCTCTTCATTGCTGTGTGTAGACCTTTAATGAGCTCACTTTTGTTCTTCCAGAACTGGCCCACTTTGTTCTAATGGCTTATGGTTGATATGTTTAGCTGCATTTTTAGTAAAACATTCTCTGGCACTTAAATTGCAACAGACATATAACATCATATAACTACAGAAGACTAGAGGTATTACTACAGAGTAAATTAAAAAGATAAGGGGGGGGAGATAAAAATATTAGAGTTTTATGTCACTTGCAACACAAAAAAAGTCATATGAGAACCGAAGATTAGAGGTGTTACAAGAGAGTAACAAACACAAAAAAGGAGAGAGAAGTATGGTAGATGTTTTAATTTTAGTAAGAGTTTTACGACACTTGCAACACAACAAGGTCATATAAGAATCGAAGATTAGAGGTGTTACAAGAGAGTAACAAACACAAAAAAGGAAGAGAGAAGTACGGAAGATGTTTTAGTTTTAAAAAGAGTTTTACGGCACTTGCAACATAATAAGGTCATATGAGTGTGGATGATTAAAGGCGTTACAAGGGAATAACAGACACAAAAAAGGAGGAGGAGAGATAAGGAAGATAAAAGCTTGTGTGTATTTTAGTTTTCGAAAGGGTTCTACGGCACTTGCAACACAATAAGGTCATATGAAAGCCAGATGACTAGAGGTGTTATAGACTGAAGTGTCTTTAGGCCATTCCCAAAGGGGGGGGGGGGGACATTTCTCGTTCATGCACAGTAGAATTGTAAATGGGCTGATTCATCAATGCCACGTTCATAACTGTGCCTGATCTACAACAGGGGTCTGCTGCTTTTTCTTCCCTAACCCTTACTATTGTCATTTTTTTCTCTACTTATTTTGTAAGTTACACCCGTGTGACCCACTATTTCCGGTGTGCCTTGACAGTCGAAGCAGACGTTGTGCTGTTGAAGCTAGAGAGGCGAGCAGAGTAAGTCTGATTCCCTGCAAGGACTTCTCTGTTGAAATCCACCCCTTGGCGCTCATATGACCCGATGCAGTTGCGAGCGCCGTAAAACCTCTACTAAAAGAGGTGTTACAAGAGAGTAACAAATATAAAAAGAAGTAGGGGAGAAAAGGACGATAGACGTTTGATAGGAAAGAAGAAGCAGACCACACCACAGCAAACGCCAACCACCCAATTAGATAGATGTTTGATAGGAAAGTAGGAGCAAATCACTACAGAGCACCCACCAACCACCCATGATGGACGTTAGATAGGAAAGAAGAAGCAAACAACATGAAGTCACGTGCCTACCAGCCACACATATACACACACACACACACACACACACACACACACACACACACACACACACACACACACACACACACACACATACACACACATCACAAAGCACAATACGGAAAAACGTATAGGCACAGTAACCCTTTACTTTAATAAAGAGGTTTCCGCACTTGCAATCCAACCATGTCATATAAGTGCCGAGGATTAGAGGTGTTACAAAAACAGTAGCAAACACAAAAAATGATGAGGAAAAATAAGGACGACATATTTGATAAGAAAGAGGAACAAACCTTACTAGAGCACCCGCCACCCATCCACAACCGTAACCCTTGGCAAGTACACCGGATCGGCAGAACTCGACAGAGAAACAAAGGGGAAGAATTCGGTAATGAGCGACCACTATGAAACAGTAGAATTGGTCGCTTTTAAGAACAAGGGGGCTATCCCGGAAAATGCTCTGGCCCTCATGTGACCTTATGCAGTTGCGAGCGCCGTAAAACCTACTAAAAGAAAAAACAAAAGAAAAATGCTGTTTTGAGAAAATCGAAGGTAAAGTTTTTGCCCCTTGTTCAGTTCTTTAAAGGACGAGGAGTTTTCTTTATAACCAAACAGATATACACACCAGTGAAACCAAATTTATCCCATAGGGAGGGTAAAGCCCACTTTTGGTGTAAGTCAAGATTCCTGGAAACCTCCGGAATCTGGGTTAGCCCACTTGTCCTTAAAAGCGACCATTTCAGGGTTAGGCCCGTCAGGGTGAGTTTTTTTTTTTTTTTTTTTTTTTTTTTTGAGTGCCTATTTGCAACGCGCGTTGCGATTAGCGCCAGTGCTAAATAAAATGCCGTGTGTAAAATATCAAGCTTAATCTGCACATCGTTATCGGAAGTTCTGATGGCCGAAGTGACAGCGCGTCTGCGCTTGAAGTCAAACCATTATTTTTTTAGCGTGGGTTCGATCCCGGTCATGAACGTTTTATTTTTTTATGTTTGTTTTTGTTGTTGTTGTTGTTGTCCTCTTCTCGACTGACCAACAAATTGTTCCCATAATTATATCTTGTTGCTTTGTAGTTTTTTTTTTCATGTAGAGACGAAGCATGCACATTCTGGTTTTGTCCCCAAAAGGAGCTCTGAACAAAGTAGGCCTATACTTTTCCTTTTACCAATTTAGGCCTGGTAAAAGTTCAGTAGTGGCTTTCCTTGGTCTGTGAGTCTAATTTTTTTATTTTTTTTAGGCTCAGGAGAAGGAAAAAAACCCACCTTTCTGGACCGGGATTCGATGCCACGCTTGGAAGCACTGAACATTAGACTTAGAAACCGTAGACAGTAGACAGCTTGTATACGTTCTCCAGGCCTAACTTGTTATCCAAGCGTCTTTCGACTTAAACTTGCTAAAACTCTAAATCAGATGATTATGATTATGAGAGATGAACAAAACGTCTACTTTTGTGCAAACAATGTCAGAAACAATTGTTAGATCTAATCTAGATCTAGATTTTTCTAGATCTAGATCTACCCAATATTGATCGGAATAAGACAACGTCATAAAAAAGGACAACGCCGCGTTCTGAATAGCTCCCGTGCAATTTGCAACGCCGCGTTCTGAATAGCTCTCGTGCTATTTGAAACGCCAGTACTAGATCTAGAATTTGATAGCACTGGCGCTAATCGCAACGCGGCGTTGCAAATAGGCACTTTCGAAAAAAAAGGAGTTAAATCATAGGAGGTTTATCAATAAACTGAGAAAGCTTCCACAATTCAGGCAGAACTACAATATTATCATGTAGAAACGATGGCATCTAGATCTAGATTCTAGTACTGGCGTTGCAAATAGCACGGGAGCTATTCAGAACGCGGCATTGCAAATAGCGCTTGCCTTTTTTTTTGGGGGGGGGAGGGGTAGTGAGCATTTTACGGCACTTGCAACATAACTAGGTCATATGAATGCTAAAGATTAGAGTTGTTAAAGAGAGTAATAAACATTAAAAAAAGAAGTTTAGTTTTAGTAAGAGCTTTACGGCACTTGCAACAAAATAAGGTCATATGATAAGTGCCGAAGATTAGAGGTGTTACAAGAGAGTAACAAACATAAAAAAAGAAGGGAGTGGAGATAAGGACGACAGTTGTGTGATAGGAAAGAAGAAGCAAACCACACCAGAGCACCTGCCAACCACCCATAGGTTAAGGGTAAGGGTGTGGGTTACGGTTTCGGGGTAGGGGTATGGGTAGGGGTTGGGTCAGGCGTAGGGTTAGGTCTCTTATTTATATTGTTTGTAGGGGTGGTCGCTGTTCGGATTCGAAACCGGAACCTATTGAAAGAGAAGCGAACACCTTAACCTCTGGGCCACGATAGCCCCCATGATACATATATCTATATTTGATAGCAAAACAGGAGAAAACCACACCACAGCACCCGCCTATC
>NW_004797473.1:348242-349390 GCF_000002075.1 Aplysia californica | reverse complement strand
GAGAGAGAGAGAGAGAGAGAGAGAGAGAGAGAGAGAGAGAGAGAGAGAGAGTGTGTGTGTGTAAGAACGGTACTACGAGCAAACAATGCTTTGTTATGCTAGACTAAAGAGAAGCACACCACTACGAACAAGGCCATCTGGTGTAAGGGAAGAGAACGACAAGACAGACACTTCCGTAACGAGCGACCACCCAAACAAACACAATAAAGAAGAGACCTAACCCAACCCTTAGACTTCTATCTACCTTTACTCCTACCCCAAACCTTAACCCTAACTCTTTGTTTGTTTTAGTAAAGCTTTTCGGCGCTCGCAACTGCATAAGGTCATATGAGCGCCAAGTGGTGGATGTCAACAGAGAAGTCCAAACGGAGAATCAGGCTTACTCTGCTTATCTTTCAAGCCTCTACAGAACGAAGTCTGCCTCGACTATCAAGGCATCCCGGAAACAGCAGTTCACCAGAGAGTGACAAACATACAAAAGAAGTAGAGGCAACAGGACGATAGGAAAGAAGAAGAAAGAAAAAGCAGCAGTTCCCCCCTACGTAGATCTAGTTCCGGCACAGTATAAGCATGACACTGATAAATCAGCCCGTTTACAATTCGACTGCACATAAGAGCATGTAATACCCCCTTTGGGAATGGCCTAAAGACAGTTCAGTCAGCAGCACTGCATTGGAGGGCAGGTGGGGGGGGGGTAATTTTTCTATCATCTTTAACAGTGGTCGCTCGTTACGGAATTCCTCTCCACAGGAAAAACAGAGGGACAGAAAATATGTAGATTAGTCACACAGACACACAAATCACAAACAAACAGACAAATTGACAACCCCTACCTGATTAAGTCGCCGTACAACGGAAGACCTCATCTCCCCACACCATGTTCAGATAGTAAGTTTACATACACAAAACCCATCTCAGGTCTAATCCGTCCAAGTCATGTGAGCGCTGAGACAAAGCGACACATAACCCCATCTCTCGTCCGCGATAAGCCTCGCTCAGACAGTTATTTAAAGACGAACCCATCTCTAATCCCAAGTCGTGTAAGCGTTCCGACAGGGAGAAAAAACACCACTCATGAACACAGAAGCAGATGTACCCATCTCAAATCCTTGTCATGTGAGTCAAAGAAAGCGGGAAAATTGGGGGGG
>NW_004797473.1:346924-348142 GCF_000002075.1 Aplysia californica | reverse complement strand
ATTAAGGAGGAAAAGGACCCCCCGAAAAAATAATACACACACACACACACACACACACACACACACACACTAAACCCCGTGACACAAGAGTTCCTCTTGAAGCAATGACATTAGAAAAGACCAGATAGAGTTTCCGGGACAAAACACACACACACGCACACACCCCAAAACAACCCGAAAAAAACGACAGTGAAAACCCTTCGCGACAGAGATAAGGTCAGGGCCACCTGGATATCAAAAGAGACGCCCTTTACTTTGATACGCTGAATACACACGTTTTCGGGTGAACGATCTCGCTACAAAAATTTTAAAAAGATAAACATAACAAGTTAAAGATACATTAAATCATTAAAAAGAAATAATACGTTAGAAAGTAATATTAATAGAAAAAGGCACTTGCTCAAGAATTTATTTATTACTATTTATGTCGTAAATTAATTCAAATTATTCGGTGATGTCTGGATTTTTTTTTTTTAAAGAGAAAGAAGTGCTCTTTGCAGCATGTTATTGGTCTTGTTCGTTTGGTGAACACAAACACACACAAATTCTTTGCTCTCTCTACAATGTAAACATGGTCGCTTTAATAAGATAAACATTTTTTTGCCCCTTATTCAGTTTCTTTACAATACAAGGAGAGTCAGAATCCAATCATCTTGAGCGACTTCATGGGCTTGGAATTGGATGGGGCGCCTGCAGAAGTTCAAGACTTCGTGGGAGGAGCAGAAGGCTATGGAATCAACCATTGCTTGGAACCGTCAGCATCTACACACTTCGAGATGTGCTTCTTCAGTGGACGGAGCGCTTATGGGGATGCCCCTTGTGCAGTGAAGTCGGTCCTTCATACAAGTAAACAAGGAGAGTTTTATCTATAACCAATCAAATACACACCAATAAAACCAAACTTCTCCTATAGGTAGGACAATGGCCATTTTTTTTTTGGTGTAGGACAAAGATATCTAAACACCCGAAATTTGGGTTAGCCCGCTTGTCCTTAAAAGCGACCATATTATTATTATCCTGCCTCGAGTCAGAATCATGTGGGCTGTCACATGGCGAAGACGGTCACGCCCCAAAGGTTTTTCCCCACGACTTAGCCCACAGTACATTCATACGTATACAATGACGTGTAGGTCTAAGTTAGAACGTTACTTCACTCGCATCACAATTAGGCCATACAAGTGCCGAAGAATAGAGGTGGTGTAGGGATTCCTCCCCCCA
>NW_004797473.1:345517-346487 GCF_000002075.1 Aplysia californica | reverse complement strand
ATAAAGATTTCCCCACCCCCCCCCCCTCCCAACTGTGCATACATACATAATGCGTACGTTTTCGTTAAAGCTTCACGTCACTTTATCACAAATAGGTTAGGCCATACAAGTGCCGAAAAACAGCTACGTTATTGGGCTTCCCCACAACTTTCCCCACTGTTCATTCATACATACATGATAGAGTTTCAGTAAGAGTTTTAGGACATTTACAACACAATAAGGTCATACAAGTGCCGAAGATTAGAGGTGTTACAAGAGAGTAACAAAAACAAACATAAAAAGGAGGAGAGACTAGGACGATAGAAGATGTTTGACAGGAAAGAAGGAGCAAACCACACCAGAGCACTCGCCAACCAGCCACTCAGCAAACTGGAAAGCGACAAAACATAATCATAATAATATGTGCTGGTGCACCGCTCTTGTCTATATAGCCTAGCACCGTACTTTGGCCTTTAAGGAACGAGGGTACAACAAACAGTACACTGTTAAAGAGGCGGGGGACTTAAAAAATTCGCCCCAGATTTTGCTTTCGGAAAGGGTTTTGAGGCACTTGCAGCGCAAAATAGGTCATCAGTACCAATACGTCATTAGTTTTGTTTTAGTAGAGGTTTTACAGAGCTCGCAACAGCATAAAGTCATATGAGCGCCAGAAGATTAGAGGTGTTACAAGAGAGTAGCAAACATAAAAAGAAAGAGGGGAGATAAGGACGATAGACGTTTGATAGGAAAGAAGAAGAAAACTACACCAGAGCGCCCGCCAACCACCCACTACGTCATTAGTACTAAAACGTCATCAGTACCACAACACGTCATAAGTACCAATAGGTCAAGCAAATGCCGAAGATTAGAGGTGATAATAGAGAGTAACATACATTACAAGGTTAAGAAGTAGGAGAGATAAGGACGATTGAGGAGAGACCAAAGGAGCAAACCACGCCAGAGCACCCGCCAACCAACCACAACATACACA
>NW_004797473.1:341973-343278 GCF_000002075.1 Aplysia californica | reverse complement strand
CACACACACACACACACACACACACACACACACACACACACACTCAGATATCTTCAGAACGCAGTCACAGAATCCATGCCATATCCATTCGTCGAAATTACGCCATCAAACCTACATCACCCAAAGATTCACAGCACGGGACTTAAGTAAGAGTTCTACGGCACTTGCAACCCAATAAGCTCATATAAGTGCCGAAGATTAGAGGTGTTACAAGAGAGTAAAAAGTAAAGTTGTTCCCGCATCCGATCCGGACATTGGGGATCGCCTTGTTAGTGAGACAACTTCCTGGGCCTGCGGTATATTGTGGTAGGGTGGCCACTTCCTTTGCACGCCACCTTTACTTTCCCAACTCGAAGTCAGGTACCCATTACTGCTGGGTGGGCAGGACGGAGCGAAAAAAAAAATCCGTTACAAGAGAGTAACAAACACAAAAAAGAAGGAGGGAGATAAAGAAGAAAAGATAGTTGATAGGAAAGAAGAAGCAAACCACACCAGAGCGCCAGCCAATCAACCGCACACCACTCCACACGCTCACATCAACAAAACATCCTAAAAGAAAACCCTGCAAAACGCACGACAATGCCAGCCACACAAATAACAAAGTTCATGCAGAGAGAATCCAAAACAGTTATAATCGTTTAAAAACAAATTTCTAACAAAAAAATACACACAAATCATTATAAGCATTGCCTTTCTCACCCAGCACCAGGGTATATATAGGCCACGAACGAACACTTTCCAGCTTTTGCTACCCTGGGCTAGCCTCTTGATGTTATTCCATGTCTTCTCACTTTTCTTCACTTCAATTTATGTGACTCTTCTTACACAAATACAACCACCAAACAACTGAAAAAAAACCCAACAACAACAACCACAAACAAAACAAATAAAAATGACAACAACAAAAACCACCCACAATTCGTGTAGGTAGTAATAATTATTTATCCAGCTTTAAAATAACAATTAACCACACTGAAATCCCATCAGGCACACGGCACAGATCAACATAATACACACCTCGAATGTACTGGACCTCGCATCATGCACTGGGAATATTAATTTTTACCTGAGACAGCTTTCAAGGACATACAGAATGTTTAGTAAGGGTAGTCACTATCACTATCATCAACGCCAACAGAGAAAGAGACACGAAAGATAAACAGGGTGCCTTGTGCAAAATATGATAACGGCCCGCATTCTTCGCTCTTCGTTAACAACAAAGCTTTCCTGTGGGGTAGACGTTCAGACACACTTTAAATTGATAATGAGTAATTTACGATCTCTCTGCCTCAGTCTATCGCGCCC
>NW_004797473.1:338583-339776 GCF_000002075.1 Aplysia californica | reverse complement strand
TACTACTACTACTACTAATACTACTACTACTACTACTACTACTACTACTACTACTACTACTACTACTACTTCTACTACTACTACTACTATAAATGCTTTCTACAGCGCCCACTCCTGTAAGATACAGACAGTCCTATGCACTTTACAATACTCTTTATCTCATACCTTCTAACACAGCACTAAAAACAACAACAACAACAAAAATAACAACAGCGACACAATCAACAACAACAACAAAAACCCGCATTGTAAACCAGCCTTTTAACCAGAGGGACAATACGCAACAAGAACTTACATAATTTCCGTTCCTTTTCACGAACATCATGATTGCTTTCGACTGATCCAGCTACGAACCCAATTCCTAAGGGGACACGTCCAGGCCTACTCACTGGTCTGCACTACTCAGTGTGCAGGCGCTTCAAAGTCTATCACTTTGATATAAATATCACGCGCAGTCTATCGCGTTGATTTATCACACCCAATCTACAGCTTTGATATCACTTCAATTCTCACGCTTTGATGTAATATCACTTCAAGTCTATTGGTTTGATATATCACTTCCAATCTATCACTTTGATATTTCACTTCAGTTCAAACGCTTTGATATAATATCATCACTTCCAATCCATCACTCGGATATCACTTCAAGTCTATAGATTCGATGTATCACTTCAAGTCTATCGCTTTGATATATCACATCCAATCTATAGCTTTGATATATCACTTCAAGTCGAAGTTACATCGAGTCTATTACATCCAGCCTATCGCTGGAAAAAAGATAATTGAATTTTTTTTTAAAATATTATACACCCCCCCCGTTGCTGCGGTTGCTTTGGGAGCAAACCTACAGTTTGAAAAGAAGCAACCTCACCAGAGCATCCGCCAATCACCCGCGCAGACACGTACAAAAGTCACTCACACAAGGCACCCCTCCCCCCCCCCCCAACAAAAAACACGACAACAAAACAACCCAGCAAACAACAACAATAACCAAAAAAAACAATACCCAACAAAACAAAAAAACGCCACTTGAAAACACACCCGTGACAAAACTCCAGCCACTGCGTTAAGGATTTTGCAAAATTTTCGGCACCCCTAAACATCCTGGCCTTGTACGGACGGTTGTAAACGTAGACAGGAAAAAGTGAACGACAGTCAAATGACAATAATACCACAACAATATCAATAATAAT
>NW_004797473.1:331349-336192 GCF_000002075.1 Aplysia californica | reverse complement strand
CAAAAGACAAAGAAAATAGGAAATAGGACATAATAAAATGTGCTATGGGAAATGTAAAAAATGTAACAGAAAAACAAAACCACAAATTCTTTCTCCGCTCCCTCGCCTCCCTTTAATCTTTCCCAATAGAGGACCGGTCCAGACTTGAGATTATACACAGAATCAAGAGGGTACAAGAATTAAGAGGATACAAAGGGCAAAGAATTAAGAAAAATAATTTAAAGGATACAAAGAATTAAGGCGATACAAAGAATTAGGGGGATACAAAGACAAAACAATTTTAAAGGATACAAAAAATTAAGAGGATTAGGATACAAACAGATAATGTGATAAAAAGAATTAAGGGGGGCTTTCGCGGCCTAGAGGTTAAGGTGTTCGCCTCTCATTCAAAAGGTCCCGGGTTCGAATCCGGGTAGCGACCGAAAAATTTTCTTCTCTAAAATTGTCTCCTTTCACCTCCTTTCCTGCTCTCTAGCAATGTTCTGTTGTCTGCTTTCGTTTCCACTTTCTGCCCCCACCCCCTCACCTCCTTTGTCCACTCCTCTGGGCAGTCCTCCTAACTGCTGTCTTTCTGTCACACCCCTGATGTACTGGTAGAAAAGATCTACACCTAGCCTTCTCGGACAAGGGCCAAAAATCTCGGAGTTCCCGTGTGCAAGTTGCGCACTTTAAAGATGCCTTGGTGGTCTAAAATTGATAAGAGTAGGCTTCGTCCGCCACCCGGGCAAAATTCAAAATTTCCTACCAACTAAAAATATTAGGTGTGTCCCGCGCGCTCATATGACCTTATGCAGTTGCGAGCGCCGTAAAACACTTACTAAAACAAAAACAAACACAAACAATTAAAATGATAAGAATTAAGAGGATACAAAGAATTAATGGGAATCAAAGAATCAAGAGGATACAAAGAATTAATGGGAATCAAAGAATCAAGAGGATACAAAGAATTAATGGGAATCAAAGAATCAAGAGGATACAAAGATTAATTAAGATGCTACAATCAAACCTGCGCCCAGACTCTAACGACCATCTGTTCGATAAAATCACCTACTCAAAAGACCACTCCCCAATTTCCCCCAGGACCATTTTTTTCCTCCATCATAACACTTATCAAGACAACCACCTGTTTATGACAATGAGTAGCTGTCAGGACAATTTCAAACTGTATACATCAATAGCACTCTACCAAGGCCCCTTTATTTAGTTTTAGTACGATTTTTTTACGCTCTTGCAACACAATAACTTCAATAACGCAATATGAGTACCGAAGATCAGAGGTTACACAAGAGAGTAACAAACACCAATTAAAAAAAGGAGGCGAGATAAAGACGATATATAGTTTTATTATATTTGATAGGAAAGAAGGAGCAAACCAAACCACAGCACCCGCCAGCCGCCAACCACCCACATTTCGACGGTATACATCATATTATAACACTCCACCCAGGGCCCTTTGCCCGAATCACCCATGATACGCCTGGCTATCAGCTACAACCAAATGACGGCATGCCCGCGATAACCCCAACAGGACATGTCTGTGTCACCACGCTGTGCAATCAGGCGCTCGTCAATTTTTGGGCTAATGGAGTTATTGATATCGTTGTTGTTTTAGTAGAGGTTTTACGGCGCTCACAACTGCATAAGGTCATATTAGCGCCAAGGGGTGAATGTCAACAGAGAAGTCCTTCCAGGGAATCAGACTTACTCTGCTCACCTCTCTAGCTTCAACAGCACAAAGTCTGCTTCGACTATTAAGGCACCCCGGGTTATTGGCATCATTTTAAAGCTTGTTCATTTGTCTTGCCTTTGGTGAAAAAAAATACCCGTTTATCTTGAATAGAAGTCGAGACAGCTGCAATTGAAGGAGATAGGTATCGCCACGTTGGAGAGGTAAAATTAGCGAGAAATTAAGGGCCCCAAAGTTTGGTGGCTTCCAAAGTCTGAGTGTCCATGGACTCTGCAAATTTACATTTTTCGTGCCTTTGATCAAAGTATTTTGGTAAAATCCTCACAGGAAGTGTGTTAAATTGGTCAGAAAAATGATGGTTTCTTTGATTTCATAATTTTGACGAGCGTCTGATTTCACTACGATGTCACAAATATATCTGTGTACTGTGAGCAGACGGCGGTTATAAACATCGATAACTTATCAAACATTGCACAAAATCGACCCGGGGGATCGGGACACACACACACAGTGCATGTGTCCTAAACACCATATTATGGGTCCCATACAACATGCGTGTCCCAGGTTATACAACACGACATGTGTCCTATATAGCAATAGGGTACCATATAACACGCGTGTCCCATATACAATACGACATTTGGCTACATAACGCTCGCATCCAAAACAACGCATGCCCCATGTTATACAACCCGACAAGAGTCCTATACCCACCTTATTGGTCCCTTACAACACATGTGTCCCATACACGATATGTATATGTCCTATTCACCACATTTTGGGTCTCATACAACACGCGTATCCGCCTAGGCCTAAATCTAGGTGTGCTTCTCTAGATTCTAGATCTAGATATAGATCTAGCCTTGCATTGTAACCAATGTAAACTATCGCCGCGCGCAGCTGCAAGTGTGTTTGTGTGTGTGTGTGGGGGGGGGGGGCTGCACTTGGCACATGACGTAAAGAAGAGTTGTCCCGTCTTGGTATAATTGGTCTTGGATTACACAGTACCTAAATATAGCAAGGCAGACCCGTCAGTTGCACACCTACACACGCCAACCCACAGTGCGGCTGTGCTGACACGCACACGGCGTGCGCCAGGCGAGCTGCAGGCCAGACCTACAGAGCCACTCTGGGACCGGCGTAACACCTGCGTCCAATACAACACACGTGCCCTATCGAACACATTATTATGTCGCATACAACAGATGCTTTTTGCTTATATATCGCATGTGTTATGTACAATATCAGGGTACAAGGCAAGAGGAAGACCAAAGAAGGCTAGGACTGAGGGTGTGAACGAAAGATACAAAGAAGACCCACAGCATCCAACCCAGTCAGGCCATGCAGCTTGCCAAAGACAAAAAAAAAGCTCTTCCTGCACTCGACGCCCTAGATGGTAAAAGAGGAAGGATTAAGTTCCGTACCATACACGGTTATTTCCCATTTACAGATGTGCCCATACAACACACAGTTATTTCCCATTAACACATGTGTCCAATACAATACACAGTTATTTCCCATTTAAAATGCTTAGCGAGATCATTAATGTGTGTGTGTGTGCCTGAAAAAAGGTCCTAATTGTCGGAAATCTATACATTATACATATATTTGTGAAAGTTAGTCACTTTTTGATTGCCGCCTAAAACTTACGAACCACTTAACTTTCGAATTTGACAAAATTAAAGGTAGTTCAGAATCATTTAAAGGGTGCACAGTTCCATTGAGGAGCCTGAAGTCACTGTAGTTTAATTTTGAGTTTTTCATTAGTTTCGTTTAGATCTACTTTTGGGAAAGTCCGTCTTCTAAGACGCCATTGTAAACAAGTGAGGTTTCCGTTCACAAGCTGTGCGCACTTTTTCCACAATGACTAGATGATCGACGATTATTATAAGTATGCACGTTCATCGAACGTGTACCCAGCTAGTTTTGGATATTGAAGGCACATTCTTCTAACAAATTCAATGCTGAATTCAATGCTGAACACGCCGAGTTTTAAAATTGTCAAACGTTCTGAGCAGTTTTAGAGATAATATGCCACATTTTGTAACGCAGGGTGCGCGTGCGTTAGAAAAGAGTGTGCAAAAATCCTGTGCGCGCACGTAGGCATCATCGCACTCTTCCTCTTCAACCCACAGAGATCACCCATAATCGTGAGATTGCAGGCACGTTGTATCCCCAGGAAAGGCACTTTACACGAATTTGTGTTTGTTTGAGTCAATAGAAGCACATCGAGACAATAATGGTCAGAGAGTGCATGGAAAAAGTAAGATAGACAGACCGACATAAGGGAAAGTAAAGAATTAGTAAGACCTACTAGTGGCGCCCTCCAACCATCTGCAATTTTCCCCGCGGCCGGGCCCTTCAATTGCAGATGGACGTTAAACTCGGAGGTTCTGCCTCTTAAACAGCCTAATAAGTGTTGATAGAGGCGTTAAACCTACACCATTTCACAAGTTTCATCACAGAGATGTAAATGTGGGTGGTTGGCGGGTGCACTGGTGTGGTCCGCTTCTTCTTTCCTATCAAACGTTTATCGTACATATTTCCCCTCCTTTTTTTTATGTTTGTTACTCTCTTGTAACACATCTAATCTTCTGGCGCTCATATGACCTTATGCAGTTGCGAGCGCTGTAAAACATCTGCTAAAACAAACAAACAACCATCCGCCATTTCCCACGCGGCTCGGTCCTTTAATGGAAGATGGGGACGTTAAACTCGAAGGTCATGCCTCTTACACAGCCTAATAAGTGTTGATAGGGGCGTTATACCTACACAACTTCACCATTTTTATCACAGATATTTAAATGAAGGTGGTTGGTGGGTGCTCTGGTGTGGTTTGCTTCTTCTTTTCTATCTTCTTTTTTTTTTTTAAGTTTGTTACCTTCTTGTAACACCTCTAATCTTCTGGCGCTCATAATATGTTATGACCTTATGCAGTTACGAGCGCCGTAAAACCTCTACTAAAACTTAACTAAGAGATGTAAATGATCTTCAATCCCGTGAACTCTCATCTGTAACAACATAAAGACTTCGTCAGCAGATCATGTGACAGTCAGATAATGTTATAGAATCAGCGGACTGGCCTATGGCTTTTGTCAGCGCTGCAAGAGACAACACGGGAGAAAGATGCACGTTTAGAGAGAGAGAGAGAGAGAG
>NW_004797473.1:328341-329681 GCF_000002075.1 Aplysia californica | reverse complement strand
ACACACACACACACACACACATACACACACACACACACACAAACACACACACACAAATACACATACAAATATCCGGCCAGTTAACTCGTGCAGTACGCGTACACCCTACGATGTACATGTATTCTGTGTTAAGCCCCATTCACACTAACACAGTGCACACAACACAACCCAGCATATTTCGCGAGAAAATCGCTAAAACTCAGTCGGATCTTTAGCGAGTAGGCATGAGAATGTTAGCGGTAGGACGGCTTAATCAATATTACAAATGTGGAAATCTGTGTCACCCGGGGCTGCATATTATATTATATAGCTTTAGCACCCTGAGTTTGCTTGAACTAAGAGAAACAAATCGACATAATAATGGTCATTTAGTGCTGGGAGAAAAGTAATATTTCGTCCGTTTGTTTGAGCGAGCTAAAGGAAGCACATCGACACAATGACTGTATTTTAGTTCAGAGAAAATGTAAGACAGACAGACAGACAGACAGACATACAGACAGACAGACAGACAGACAGACAGACAGACAGACAGACAGACAGACAGACAGACAGAAACTTCAGTGTCTAATTAAAGAAGAGGGAACTCTACCAGTGGTGCCATCCAAGGTTCGCTTGAGTAA
This sequence comes from Aplysia californica, assembly GCF_000002075.1. Lineage (NCBI taxonomy): Eukaryota > Metazoa > Mollusca > Gastropoda > Aplysiida > Aplysiidae > Aplysia > Aplysia californica. The sequence continues at coordinate 329,061 of NW_004797473.1, read as the reverse complement.
AAACAATAATAACTTTGAAGCACATCGGCACAGTAATCGTTATTTAGTGCTGGGGTAAAAGCAAGACGGTAACAGGGAAAGTTTAAAAAAGTATAATAGGACCCACCAGTGGCAGGCACCCTCCAACCACCCGCTCAGCACTCCCCTCATTTCCATCTATTCGTCAGCGTCATCCCACAGTCGCCCCTGACTGTTCTTTTCTTTTCGTTGTTCCAGTTAGATTTTTACTGCACTTTGCAACATAAACAGGCCATAGAGTGACTAGGATTAGACAGGGTGTCCAGCAAAAGTTCCTGAAAACAATTACTACCTGGAAACAAAATATTAACTACCCAGCAAATCACGCCCCACACCAGCCCGAAAAAGGGAGTTCATTTGCGCCATCAACAACATACATGTATATTATTATTACATAATATATGGAACGAAAATCACACACACAAAAGTCCAGTCGACAAAATGGAGGATGAACTGACGATCGCAAGCTTGTTCGCCGCTGGATCTAGTTTTAGTAAAGTTTTTACAGCGCTTGCAACTGCATAAGGTCATATGAACCACAAGGGGTGGATGTCATCAGAGAAGTCCAAACAGGGAATCAAGTTTGCTTCGACTATCAAGGCACCCCGGAAATAGCAGTTCACAAGAGTGACAAACATACAAAAGAAATAAAGGAAAATGACGATAATAAGGAAGAGGAAAGAAAAGGCAGCAGTCCCCCCC
>NW_004797473.1:326914-328209 GCF_000002075.1 Aplysia californica | reverse complement strand
CCCCCATGCCGTTCCGGCACAGTAGTCTAAGACACCATTGTAAACAAGTGAAGCTTCCGTTCACAAGCAGTGCGCACTGTTCCACAATGACTTGACCAGCTAGTTTTGATATATTCTTAATACACAAACAACTCACCGAGTTGATGGACATAATAGGAGCAGCAGGCATGCCCAGATCTTCCACACAGCACCGAGTGTCGCTGGAACTGGAGGACCTTCACGACCACCGCAGGCGGGACTGAAGGGGGAGGGGGCGGGGCTTATACGATGACAGACAGGTGCCTCCACAATCGTGGTCCTCCTCAGGGACACGCCCACCGACACCGTCGCCGTCCACGTCGTCAGGCTGTGGAGAAAATGACATTGTGAAATTAATTGGTTTAGCTTTAACGTCCCTATCAACGCTATTAGGCTATTAAGGACCTCTGAGTGTGGGTGGTTGGCGGGTGCTCTGGTGTGGTTTGCTTCTTCTTTCCTGTCAAACATCTATCGACCGTCCTTATCTCCCCTTCTTTTTTGTGTTTGTTACTCTCTTGTAACACGTCTAATCGTCGGCATTTATATGACCTTATCGAGTTGCAAGTGCCGTAAAACACTTACTAAAACAATGAGTTTAACGTCCTAAAACTGAGGGTGTTACCTCGGAGCAGGACACACACAAAAAGAAGGAGAAATAAGGGACAAACCAGACCACAACACCCAGCCGACAACAACCCACGTTCGCGTCTTGACAGATGGGATCTTAAACTTAAAGTAAGTCAAAGCAGTTTTTTAAGCATGAGACAGCTGTGTCTGGGCTGTAGACATAGAGGAAGTAGACTCCACAAATACTACACGTACTTTCCTCCCTTCAGATCCGGACTTCCTTATTACGCTCCAAGGGAGAGACATTATATTTTCAGTTCCGTTTCAGTTTGACTTTCACAGCACTTGCAACTCAATTAGGTCATGGTTTAGTTTTAGTAAGACTTGTACAGCACTAGCAATAGAATAAGGTCATGTAATCGCCGAAAACTGAAGGTCTTATTACTGAGCAAAACACACCAAAAAAGAAGGAGAGATAAGGACGATACATGTCAGATAGGAACGAAGGAGCAAACCACACAAGAGCACCCACCAACCACCCGCGTTAGCGTCATGACAGGCAATCGCAAAGTGGTATTTAAGCATGATACAGCTCTGTCTGAGTGGTAAGGGACCATTCAGAAATGACGTCAGTTAAAATTCGGCAAAAATTGCCCCCCCCCCTTTCCCCCCTTGCCATCTAGTCTTCTGTCATCTTTCTCAGGAACCCC
>NW_004797473.1:321731-324915 GCF_000002075.1 Aplysia californica | reverse complement strand
ACACACACACACACACACACACACACACACACACACACACACACACACACATCGCTTGGATTTTTTTCCCTTGATAGGTCAGAATCTCCACTTCGTTACATGTATCAGCAGTTGCCATGGAATGACCCACCTGTACCGCAGCTTCCTTTCGACATCAGAAACATTATACCAACCATTGTATTGTCCTGACCCACTACAAACCGTCATGACATCTGGGTTATTGTCACCCCCCCCCCCTCATCCACCCTTTGTTTTCGCACCCGCACAGCCAAATGCTGACCTAAATCTGCACAAATCTAGGGTAGGAGAGAAATTAAGCGCCTGGTAGGCCTGATATTCAAATTATCATTATCAGTGTCGATAAAGTAACGAGAACACTCACCACGCTCACTCCACTAGTCGGCTCTCGAAGAGGACAGCCGAGGTTAAGCTTTTAGAGGTTTAGTTTTAGTAGAGGTTTTACGGCGCTCGCAACTGCATAAGGTCATAATATGAGTGCCAGAAGATTGCAGGTGTTACAAGAGAGTAACAAACATAAAAAAAGAAGAAGGGGAGATAAGGACGATAGATGTTTGATAGGAAAGAAGAAGCAAACCACACCAGAGCACCCGCCAACCACCCACTTAGGTTTCTCGGCGTTCGCAATAGCATTAGATCATATCAGCGCACATGGGTGGATGTCAACAGATAAGTCCAAACGGGAAATCAGGCTTACTCAGCTCACCTCTCGAGCCTCAACAGCACAAAGTCTGCTTCGACTATCAAAGCACCCTGGAAATAGCAGCTCACAACAGAGTGACAAGCACAAAAAAGGAAGGAAGAGAGATCCATAAGGATGACAGGCGTTTGATAGGAAAGAAGGAGCAAATCACACCACAGCTCCCGCCAGCCACCCACAGAATGAATGAATACCGTACGCTGCCGACCTTTCAAAATCGAATGAGAGTCGAATACGACTCAGTGTCAACATTACTTAAAATTAGGAGAGGCTGACAACAGCACAGCAGGGACGGCGTTATCACCTCCATCTGCCCTAGTCTACTCGTATATATGGACATTGCACATGAACTCAAGTATACACGCACTTTAAAAGATGGCGAAAGATCTCATCACTTTGTCAATGTTTGAGAGCTTAATTGGCTGCTTGCACTGTGTGCTTCCAGGAAAGCCGAGAATGTCTCTGAGCGTTACATAGGGTCTGCAGGGGTAAAAATATTAGTTTTTTTTAAATAGTGTTAGTAGAAGTTTTACGGCGTTCGAAACTGCATAAGGTCATACGAGCGCCATAATAATATTAGAGTAAAGGGCATACAGATTGCTGTCCAGCGGGGATATGCGTTGTACAAATGCTGTTTATTACTATTTAAAACACACAAAAAGGTTGACGTGGCGTCGGTGGCTTAGTGGTTCGACTCTCGGACTCGCAGCAGTAAGGTCGTGGGTTCCAATCCCGTCAGAGAACCAATGCTATGTCCTTAGGATATGCCCTTAACACAAATAGAAAGTGAAAGATCGTGTCAGTGTTTTGGGGTTTTTATTTGTTTTAGTAGAGGTTTTACGGCGCTCGCAACTGCATAAGGTCATATGAGTGCCAAGGGGTGGATGTCAACAGAGAGGTCCTTACAGGGAACACAACCATTTTGGTCGCTTTTTAAAAGAACAAGGGGGCTATCCCGAAAACTGCAGTTTTGAGAAAATCGAAGGTAAAGTTTTTGGACCCGTGTTCAGTTCCTTCAAAAGATAAGGAGAGTTTTCACTGTAACCAAACAAATATACACACAAATGAAACCAAACGTCTCCTTGGGTAGATAGGGCAATGCCCATCTTTGGTGTCGGTCAAGATTTCTGGAAACCCCAGAAATCTGGGATAGCCCGCTAGTCCTTAAAAGCGACCAATTTTGAGACTCTTGAAACTAACACTATCCCTTCGAAGAAAAGACAGGGTTTTCCGTTTACTCCCACCTCTCAGCAAACAAGCTAGCGAGAGCCAAAACGGCGATAAAAACCGTTAACAGTGTCAAGCACTTCACTTGGGGGTGAGGATGTCGGGACTTCCGCAAGGACCGGACAGTCTCATCGACGCAATAACTGTCATTTGTTTTCTTTTAGTAAGGTTTTACGGCCCTCACAACTGCATAAGGTCATATATGAGCGCCACGGGGAGAGTGTCAACAGTAGAAGTCAAAAAGTTTTAGTAAGAGTTTTACGACACTTGCAACACAATAAGGTCATATAAGTGTCGAAGAATAGATGTGTTACAAGAGAGTAATATACATATATAAAAAGGGGAGAGATAAGGACGATAATATGATATATGTTTGATAGGAAAGAAAGAGCGAACCACAACAGAGTACCCACCTACCACCCACTGAAGAGTAGAGGTGTTACAAAAGAGAAATGTTTCAGTAAACGTTTTACGGCACTTGCAACACAAAAAGGTCATATAAGTGTCAAAGATTAGAGGTGTTGCAAGAGAGTAACAAACACAAAAAAGAGGAGCAGACAGAAGGGCGATAGTTGTGGGGTTTTTTTTCACGAAACCACACCAGAGCACCCGCCAACCATCCACAAAAGAGAAACAACAAAAAAGGGAGCAGAGATAAGGACGATAGATGTTTGATAGAAGGAAATAAGAAGCAAAACCACACCAGAGCAGCCGCCAACCACCCACCGATAAGGTAATAAGGTATGATAAAATCTAGGTGTTATGACCCCCCCCCCCCTGAAAAAAATAAACATAAATAAGGTTATTTAATCAAGAAGCACGAACTAAACATTTAACGTCCATCTCCGACCGGACTAAGGAACGTCAGGGGAGAACCTTTGTTGAAATACAATGATGTAAAAGTTATACGGCACTTGCAAACACAAATAAATACACATAGGTCATATAATATACAAGCGTGTTTGCGTACGTGTATTGCGTGCGTCTGACTCTGTATGTGAGTGCGTGTGTCTGAGTCTGTATGTGAGTGCGTGTGTCTGAGTCTGTATGTGCGTGAGTGAGAGAGAGAGTATGTGGGTGAGTGTGTATTTGTGTGTGTGTGTGTGTGTGTGTGTGTGAGTGTGTGTGTGTGTGTGTGTGTGAGAAGGTTACATCTTCTGTTCCCCATAAGTCTAGAGAACTTTGCCAACACTCTTAATTCAGACGACTTGAACAGACGTCAGACCGAAGCTGAAACAA
>NW_004797473.1:319449-320675 GCF_000002075.1 Aplysia californica | reverse complement strand
TCACCTGTTTTCAGAGGTAAAATTAGTGAGAAAATGGCCGCTAAAGATGAGTTATTTGCTTAGCTTAAGAGTCAGTGATAAATGAAAATTTACATTTTTTGTGCCTTTATTAATCAACGTTTTTATGAACAATCCACACAGAAATTAGTTCTTTAATGGGCATGCAAGGAGTTGAGCCAAAAAACAGAAATTCGATAAAAATTCACAAACCTGCGAAAAAATGCGGGCTTCTTCACTTTGATTATTTTGACGAGAGTCTGATTCCACCACGCTGCCTCACAAATTGCTCTATACATATCAGACCACAATCATGACAATGTAACCAACACTGGTCAAAGCACAATGTGACAATACCCACCCCTCTTGTATTATCACTTCCTGATCCATATCGTCACATTCAAACAATAATCATAAGAATAAGAATAAGAATAACAGTAATAATAACAATAATAGATTCTATTGCATAAAACGGCTCCATCAATACCAGTACAAACGCTGGGGGATTAATCACACACACCCACACAAACATATATAATATATATATATGTGTGTTACGACGCAGTGAAATCAGGAGCTCATCAATTTTTGGGCATGTGGAGTTATTGGTATTCTAAAAGCTAATTTATCATTGTCTTGCTTTCAATGAAATAGACATCCTTCAGTCTTAAATAGAACTCGAGATATTTGAGATTGAAGGACGAGAGGTCGCCTGGTTTCAGTGGTGAAATTAGGGAAAAAATTCCCGCCAAAATTTGGTAACTCCAATAGTTCTTGAAAACAGAAAAATGACATATTTAGTGCCTTTAAAAAATCAATGTTTTTCAGTAAAATTCACAACATAGATATGTGTTATTATATGTAGGCCTACATAAAAGAGGCTGAGCAAAAAATAAAAGTTGGATAAAAATGTCCAAACTGGCAAAAAAACGCCTGTTACTCTGATATCTGTATTTTGACAAGTGCTTAATTTCACCAAGCTGGCTCACACACACACATAATATATATATATATATATGTAGGCCTACAAAAACACAAACATAATTCACACACTATACCGCCCACTACACATTTTAAGCTACGGGACCAGAGTAATAGGCGCTGCCCATAAGAGGACAGGTTCAGTTCCGTTTCTGGAGACGTCATCAGAGCACACTGTAAATGAATAGACCAACTGCCTAAACCGATCGGCCAAAAAAAATTAATTAATAAATAAAATAAAATATATA
>NW_004797473.1:310103-319192 GCF_000002075.1 Aplysia californica | reverse complement strand
AGAGAGAGAGAGAGAGAGAGAGAGAGAGAGAGAGAGAGAGAGAGAGAGAGATCTATATATTCATATTTTGAAATCAGAAATTACAAGCCAAAAATCATTTGTTATTGAAGGACATCACTGGTTTTGCCCAGCCCCTGGAGGACAATCCGCTTGCCCTAAACCAACACCGAACGAATGAAGTCAATGGGCACCGCCTATTAGAGACCTAGGATGAAAAAGTTTTGAGCATAAGAAAGTAAAACTTACAAAATATAACAGTTGGATTTACTTCAGCAAACATCTCCCCATACACAACACAGAAATCCCTAAATTATAAAAAATCTACCCACCAAGTCAAGCAATTTTACTTCAGATTATAATTTAATTAACGAGGTGACTATTTCTCTGAACGCTGCGGAAAATTAACTTGACCTCTATTTCTCTGAACGGTTTCCATTCTCGAGATGTTTTTGTTATTTGCGAGAGTTCGGCGATAATCTTTCATTCTGCCATTCTGCGAGGACTGGGAAGAAGCATTTTTTTGCATCAAATTCAATTTCTAGAGCAAGAGATTTTTAGATGTCTGAATCTTCAGATACTTCAATTGTGGTTGGGGCAACATTCCCAGACTATACTTCATTATGCCTTCAAAAGGTACTGCGAGTAAACAAGACTGCCTGACTTTGGCAGTAACCTATTTTGAATTTAGTCACCACTAAAGCAAAAATTAAGTCACAAAATTATCCCTACACGCCCCCACGCCCTCCCCCCGTTCACACCTTTTACACACACACACTCACATGCGTGCAAGCCACTCCATTCGCTAATAACCCAAAAATCTCGAGAACGAAAACAGTTAGGAGAAATAGATCTAGAGTTCAAGTATATTTTCCTGAGCGCTTGGAGAAATAGAGCCAGCCTTTAATTAACTCTTTCCGGATGTAGTTTTTGGGGGGTCTAGACATAATTAACTTTTGGCTCGATTTGCCAATGCTGGTGGAGCACAAAATAACTTCATAGAAGCATAATCATCACTCAAAACGTAACATATACAATGATATATCAAATTGGAGGAAATTGAATGAGGAGTACACACCCCAATATGAAACAAGGATTACTTTTGAACATAAGTATGCATTACAAGGGTTAGAAATGAAGATGGTGATGAGAAAAATAAGTCCTGACGGAAAAAATTACATTCACCAAACATGTGAAAGCAAATCAGCATAACTGCTCGGCACTCTTCGGGAGAAGTAGTCCCGACCTAACTCCAAAGGCATTTATATGCACAAAATTGGAAACAAAAACGGAAGTCGAGTAAATATATTGAACCGAGTTGCCTGCTAAACCTATTTGAGACTAGATCTATTTTCGGCACTCTTTTGAATTCTAATGGTTTTTTTGTGTGCTGAAAACAATTTTGGCACTAAAAACTGCCACAAACCATTATTTTGTGAATTTAGCAGGGAGAAACCCCCCTGCAACCCCCCACCCCCCTTTTTTAAGGCAACTTCCGGTTTTGTTTCTGATTGTGTACATAATGTATAAATGTCTATGGAGTTAGGCTGGGACCACTTCTCCTGAAGAGTCTCAGCTGCTGTATGTTATCATCAGGGGCAGCTCGTGGGTCTAAAAAGTGGGCGTGCACAATTAAGCTATGTTAGGCTGAAGATAATCAAGGGCAGAGTAAATGGGATGTTGTATAATTTTAGGATCTTTGGGTTGGTGAAGGAAGACCTTGTGCTTTTATTTTCATTCTTTTTACTTGTGGCTTTGACTTCTAGAACTAAATCTGTTTGTTAGCTAAACGTCAATTTCATTCATCCTGCATTAGAACTGAACAATCAAGTAATACCTTTCACCACTCCACTACAAAACCATTCAAAAGCACAACTCATAGGACGGCGACTTAAGTATGTCACGTTCACCTCCCTCAGGTTCACGGTCACAGAGTCACTTAAAATAGCGACAAGACAATGAACCAATCACAATTCACTTGAGCACTCCGCTGGATTGCTCCGGGGCCCACATAATTTTGGCATGGAATAGTGCACAGTCTATGGCGTTTATTTTTAGATTGCCTACTGTGGGCTATGTTTCGGCGCTATTTGGCAGGAGCACATTTGAGATGTGCAGTCTTATTAATATTAATGTACCGTCAAACTCTCTACAAGTGTCATCATCGTTTGGGTTATCCCACAGAGGGATTTATAGGTCAGGTTTCCACTGTTGACTATCCTGTTATGTTTAGATATAGCACATGAACTTAGGCATGGCATAGTAGAGATGTTTTACGGCGCTATAGAATAAAAATGACAGTTACGCCGCCAGCGAGGGCCTTGTTTTGATATAATATTTGGCTACTGTTTGTTTCTGGCGTCTTTTATTTTATTATTGTGGGTGCTTTACGTCATAGAACATTAAAACATTTTGGGCGGCACTGCATGACCGTGCTCTATGGACGAACCGCGCCTGCTTATCATATACAGGCCAAGAGCATTATAATCAATAAATTTCTGAATGTGCAGCTTTTTATTTGAAAGCAATATTCCAATTATTGTTTGAGTTAAATGATATTTAATTTATACTGAGTCCTGTTACATCGTTTTGATGATTCAAGTTCGCAAGGACTAATTCACTCGTTTGTCCCCATACCCACACTCTGACAAAGTGAAACTAGATCTAGATATTTTCGTTTCCTGTCCTTTCCTAGTTTTTTAACAGCAATAAAAAGTAATAATAATAAATGACAGGTCGTGTCAAAATGAAACAATACTGAGGTACCCTATCACAGCCGAATCGGCGATACAACGTCCGCAAAGGGTGAGGACCCGCGCCGATATATCGGCGATATGTCCGGAAAGAGTTAATGAACAAAATTAGTGATCTGGTAGGACTTCACAAACGGAGAGTCTAAGTACATGGTAACCGGCAACCGGGCGCCTAGTCTCAGTGTCATGTACACACTAACCGGGCATGTAGCCTCAATAACTACGTACTGGCAACCGGGCATGTAGTCTCAGTGTCACGTATAAAAGTACAACCGGGTAGTTCAGAACTCCAAGTTCAGTTTTTGTCATCCAGTGTTGCCTTTATCCCCCACACCTCCCCTGACTTTAAAAAAATCAATAATCCCCCCATTCCGGAGCCCTTTCGCAGCGCAAGACTTTGAATGAACTTTGGTGACCCCAACCGGTACTCACAATGTGATGCGCACACAAAGGTTCACTGACTGGTCACGATGGCGAGCCCGACCAGACGCTTGTATCTTGTACGACTTTCTTTTTAATTCAGCAAGTGACAGTACAGGACAAATATTGATTTATATTTTCATTCTGGTTACCGTGTACGTAGATACTGAGACTAGGTGCCCAGTTACCTACATGTAGATACTGAGACTAGGTGAGACTAGGTGCCCAGTTACCATGTACGTAGATAGATACTGAGACTAGGTGAGACTAGATGCCCGGTTACTGTGTACGTAGACACTCCGCTTCACAAAACATTCAAGAATCTCAACAAACACAATCTAAATACGAAGTGGCTAGCCGTACTTAGATCTAGGTTTGGCCCAATCGACTCAAGCCTGTTAAGTACACAGGTCTCATTAGATCTAGATCTAGTAATTATTCAGGTTCAAATACATGCAAGTCAGTAAGGCACCTTTTGGTTTTGTCTGAAATACAAATACTTTAGGCATTGCAAACTAAAAATTTCATTTACAATTCAGCCATCAATATTAAGTACGGCCAGCCTGACAGTCTAGCCGTCCTTAAGTACGGCTAGCCTGGATGTCTATCCGTACTTAAGTACGGCTAGACTGCCAGTCTAGCCGTACTTATCTTAGGCCCTATTAACATTAGAAAACAGGAGGTTTAAAATACATGCACTGTCATTAAGGCCCTTGGTTTCGTCTCAAATACAAAGACTTTAGGTACTGCACACTAAAAAGGTATATTTACAATTCAGTAGGCCTATTTTTTGTAAAATAGGTCAGTCTAGCCATCATATTAAGAATAAGTACGGCTAGACTGCCAGTCTAGCCGTCATTAAGTACGGCTAGCCTCTTCCATCTAAATAAGAGACCTAACCCGCTACCCAAACCATAGGCCTAGCCTTTACTGTAGCCCTACCTACTAGAATCTAGTTAGTTAAACCTATGCCTCTATCTAGACTCTCAGTCTAGCCGTACTTAAGTACGGCTTGCCACTTCGATCTAGATATCTAGATAGATCTAAAGATCTACGGAATTCCTCCCCAAAATCCACTCACTTCAACCACAAGTTATATCTCATTCTTGATTCTAGATCTAGATCTAGATCAGATCTAGAATCTAGAGTCTAGATCTAGATTCTAGATCTAGATCTAGACTAGATTCTAGCTAAGAGATCTACGATTTTACAAACGAAGTGATTATTCGGACTCGAGTCCGAATATTAAAAAATGTTATTCGGACTCTGATTCTTGTCCAGCATGACATCACTTCCGACTTCCTGTGACTCGTGAATCCGGCTTCCTGTCCTGCCTCACTCGTGACTCGCGTCAGGCTGGGTTGAGACCGGGATCACTTCGGGCAAAAAGACGTTTTGTGCAGGAGCTGAGATTTAATCTTATGATGAATTTGAGGCCGGCCAGAAAAGTTATAGCGCTTCTAATAAATGTTTATTTGTCAAGAGGTCATCAGAAGCAATTAAAGATGGCTTGTTAGCGTGTGTCGGGGTCGGATGGGCGGCCTGCACACGTGTGGCTGTGTGCGTGTCGGGGAGGGTGGTGGGGGGGCACTATCGGTCGGGGCTTTGAATGTCGCATACATACGCGTCAGTCTTTTTCCCCCCGGCAACTGATCATTAGTACAATAATAAGCTAGTCTTGACGTAGATCTACGTAATGAATTGTGCGCTGCTCTATGGAATCAAAAGTGGCCGTATGCTCAGCTCTACACAGCAACACAGCTTTTTCTTGGTAAACAATCGATATGACACAGATTGTGTATTTGAACGAATCGGTCTTTTTTTTTTTACACAGCTCATAATATGCAGGTGCCAGGTCCAGTTGGTCTGCTAATCTTCAATTTTACCTTCTTCTACAACAAAGAAAGTGGGAAACGTGGGGGGGGGGGGGTATCAATGAGGCGGCGGGCATTGGATCGGCAGATAAGGTGTGGGGGAAACTTTAAAATGGCGGAAAATTGGAAGCACTGAACGTTAGACCGTTAGATCTATAGAACGAAGACACTTCCTTTTTTCCAGACCCAAGTCCGAATAACATTTTTTTATATTCGGACTCGAGTCCGAATAAGAAACTTTTTTATTCGGACTCGAGTCCGAATATATGAAAAAATGTTATTCGGACTCGAAACGACTGCCTTTTACAAATTCCTAATTTCACATCATTCAACACTCACCACTAGACAGATCTTGAGCAGGCTACAACATCATTCTGTCAACAGAGTAGGCCCTACAGTGTCAAACTGTGTTTAGGTTTAGAAGGTTCTTTGTCCAACTCCAACTTTTGCCTTCTACCTCTAACAAAACTGCCTACGTTGACTTACTTGTTTCTGATCGAAACCACTCAGACTCAGGGGTCCCTTTTTAAACAGAATTCCTTACATCAGCAACCGAACGTTGTATACCCGTCAACATAATCTCAAAGAACATATTCCTGGACACACAATGTCAACAAACTCATAGTCTAGATCTACTCAAGAACAAAAATCAAAGTCGAACACAGTGCCGTGTAACGACCCGACAGACCTCGAGTTGACTGCGATAGGCTAGAAAAATCAATCAAAGCCAAAGCTACAACTTCAAAGTACCCTTCTTTGTGTAATTTTAATCAAAATTTGAAATAGAAAGAAGATCAGAAACTCGTACCTGTCAATTTGTTCTCATATTCGAGAACCCAACGTAACAATCTCGTGGTTTCCAGACACGGTCAATTCTCTTCCGTGTATAGCCAGTGTCCATACAATTGTGTGTGGTGTTGTGAAGTGTGAAGAATATCTCTCAGGAGCAACATTTATGAAAACTTTGTACTGTGAAGAGTTGGCAGAGAAAACGAAAGTAAGTGACAACTACTAATAAGAAACGAAAAACAAACTATAATCAAAAAAATAAATTTCTAATCAAAACGATGGTGGTAGCTTTTCTCACCAAAGACAAGCTGCCAACCGAAACCAAAATAGTACATCTATGACTTTAACATCAAACAGGATAGTGTTTATCAATGTAGGTAAAGGCCTCCAAATCCAAACCAAATCTAGATAATATTAGTATTATCGTTTATCAAAAACATGACCGAGAAAGTTCACAAAGAGGGACAAGCGCAACCCCCCCCCCCCCCCTCTCTCAAAAAAACACACACACACACACACACACACACACACACACACACACACACACACACACTCACACAAACACACACACTCCCCCCTCTCTCTCTCTGTCTCCTCTCTCTCTCTCTCTCTCTCTCTCTCTCTCTCTCTCTCTCTCTCTTTCTCTCTCTCTCTGTCCCTCTCTATCTCTATCTCTATCTCTATCTCTTTCTCTGTCATCTTTCTCTCCCTATCTATCTCTATCTGCTATTTCTCCACACCCAATACTATTATGATATATATATGACTGATGAGAAGCAAATTTCGTCTGCAATCGTCGGCCCAGCGCGCTATGCCTGCTTTGTTTACCTGTCTTCCTCAGTAGTGGTATTTGTGTGGCAAAGCAGGAAATATTCTTACAAATTGCACAAGAGTTAAGAGTTACAAAAGACACTCAGTTTTTATGTATAGCCAAAAAAGAAAGAAAACAAAAAATAACTGAAGCCAACACTTACAATGGAAACAGTAATCTATTAGTGAGTCTAGATATCTCTGAAAACCATGAATTAAATTATAATAAGAACAGCAAAGTAGAGACATGTGGATCTAATTGCACATGGATAAACAAAGATATTGTTTACACTTTTTGTATGAAACAAATTGGGAAGGAGAGATTAGTCAGCACAGCAAAAGAGCTCAATGTCCATGACATTCAGGTCTTCCTGAGTTTTGTCCTACAGTTCCATCTGTTGACACAGTTGGCGTGCCACCACTTGTCACAAAGCATGCACTGGGCGATCACTACTTATCCTGCGGTGGTGGCTCCACACCCAGCTCAGTCGACTGTAATGTCCCCACAATCGTCGGAGCTGTCGTTTTTCTTCTGAGTCTGAGGAATCTTTGTCCTCTTTCTTCTTCTGTGAGGCCCCAACCAAAGCATTCGTCTTCTCCTGAATTCCCTTTTTCTTCTCCTCTTCTCTCTCCTTCTTTGCCTGCTCCCTTTGTTTTTTCTTCTATTTTTGGCTTTCCTTCTTGTCTTCAGCTTGTGCTAGTCGTTCCATCTTTCTCTGCTCCCTTTGCTTCTTTCTCTCTTCCTTCTGCTGTTGTTCTTCTTCCGCCTTCCTCTTCTTCGTGAGTATCATCTCTTTATAGCCATTTTTCCACTGATTGACGTTGGCACTGTTGGCTTGGGCCTTCTAACGGCTTAGTTCTTGGAACGGGACGGAAATGTGAGCACCTTATCGATAGTCATCTCCCCGGAGGGGGTCTGGGGTTCCAGGGCTCTTGCTGATGGCTGGGGGAGCGGAGGAGCCAGTTGTTCAATATTGTCCATCAGGCTGGACCATAATGTTGTAGTCGGGGTCGATCTTGAGGTCGTATCCATTGCCATACCTCTTGAGGTACAGGTCCACCTTCTGCTCCCCAAGCTTAAAGTTCATGGAGAATATCTCCTTGAATCGGTGACGGCGAGCTTGTGACGTCGTGGATGGTTTAGAAGCAGAAGATCAAGCGGAAGGGGCAGAGGCAAACGAGGTGGATTACAAGCGGAGGGTTGGGACTGGGGACCCTGTGAAGGTGCAGCTGGGTTCAGCTTGTCACTTTGTGAGGACAACGTCAGGGTTGTAGGGAAACAGCCTTGACTTGGTGAATCCCCTCAAGACCGTTTTTAGCCGAGCTACTGTTGTCCAGGCCTTCAATTCAGGACGCCGGCAAACGTCCTCAGTGTGACAGATTCCGTGGTGTCCGTCACAAACGTCCTTATCCCCTATCACCACGCTGACTTAATAATGGCCCCTAAAACGCCTGGTCCAGAGGTTGTGTCAAGTGGCTGGTGTGGGCCTTGATGCAATATAGTATTGTCCCGTTCTCGCTGCAGAGGTCTGAGACGCGAAACCCCGCCTTACCAGACGCCATGGCGGCACTGCGCGCCTGCGCGCCAACCCCCATCCATCCCCTCAGAGAGGCTGAGCGGCTCCGTGCTTCTTTGCTTAGTACTGATGATACACGCACAACACACTGCTCTGTGTGTAGTGCAAGTATACACATCTTCATAAAATGCATTGACAGCCTTACAACTGCAGGCCGATGTACTGTTAGAATACGTAATCAGCAAGTCTGGAAATAATTTGCCTCTGTGTACGTGCAATAAGCAACCACAGCGACCTGCCAATAATCTTGTGCTACAGGAAAGGGTGCTGCCGGATGTTGATAAACGCGGGAACGTTCTAGCATGTAAATTGGTTCATACTAGATTCTATCGCACAACCCCGCCGCTACTCTATGTCTTCTCCAATCCATCTATTTATCCATAATTCATATTATGCTGACTACCATAGAGACGTGATCGTCGGTAAGCTGTTAAAGTAAATTATAGGTTAGGCAGGCCGTAAGCTCGAAAAGCGAAGCTTTGAGAGAAGAAAGAAACATTGTTTCAATCTTTTAAACTATCATGCGTATATCATTGTTTGTTTTCAACATTTAGAATTTGAATTTTGACAAATATAAATCGACACCGGTAATTACCCCCCCCCCCCCAAAAAAAAAAAACCCAGACGAGAAAAGAAAAATTTGGATTGGGATAGATCTATACACTTAAGTAATTAGAATCTATGAACAGTTGGCCGAAGTTAAGCAGCCACGGCGAACAGATTTTCAACAAAAAAAAGTCCAAGGTAATAATAGAGCCTTTATTCCCCCCCAACCCCGCCTCCTCCTCCTCTCTCTCTGTCTCTCTCTATCTTTCTCTCTCTCTCTCTCTCTCTATCTTTCTCTCTCACTCTCTCTCTCTCTCTCTCTC
>NW_004797473.1:299653-309051 GCF_000002075.1 Aplysia californica | reverse complement strand
ACACTTCAAGTAACACACACACACACACACACACCCTCCCCCCGGTAGGCCTTTCTTCTTCGTTCTCCATTTGCTGCCAGAAGGGCTTTTCCCCCTGGTCCTTCGCAAGTCCTCAAAAGGGCTTTTTCCTTGACCTTCACTAGCCGCCAAAAGGGCTTTTTTTCTCACCCCACTGGGCATTCTTTTCTCGTCCTCCACTAGCCCCCAGAAGGGCTTTTCCCCCGTCCTCCACTAGCCCCCAGAGGGGCTTTGTCCCAGGTCTTCCACCAGACCTCAGAAGGGCTTTGTCCCAGGTCCTCCACTAGCCCATAGAAGGGCTTTTTCCTCATCCTCCTTTAGACCCCAGAAGAGCTGTGTCCCAGATCCTCCACTAGCCCTTACAAGGGCTTTTTCCTCGTCCTCCAGCCACCAGAAGTGCATTCTTCCTCGCCCGCCTCTAACCCTTAGAAGGGCTTTCTCCCTGGTTCTCCACTAGCCCCCACAAGGGCTTCCTTTCCCAGATCCTCCACTAGCCCTCAAAGAGACTTTTTTATACTTGTCCTCCACTCGCCCTTAGAAGGGCTTTATCCCAGGTCCTCCTATAGCCCTTATAAGGGCTTTTTCCTCGTCCTCCTCTAGCCCGCTCCCAGGTCCTCCACTAGCCCTTAGAAGGGCTTTTTCCTCATCCACCTCTAACCCTCAGAAGGGCTTTGTCCCTGGTCCTTCAATAGCCCTTAGAAGGGCTTTTTCTTCATCCTCCTCTAACTCTTAGAAGGGCATTCTTCCTCGTCCTCCATTAGCCCTTACAAGGGCTTTTTCCTCGTCCTCCAGCCCCCAGAAGTGCATTCTTCCTCTTCCGCCTCAAACCCTTAGAAGGGCTTTCTCCCAGGTTCTCCCCTAGCCCCCAAAAGGGCTTTGTCCAAGCTCCTCCGATAGCCCCCCACAAGGGATTCCTTTCCTCGTCCTCCTCTAGCCCTTAGAAGGGCTTTCTCCCAGGTCCTCCACTAGCCCTTAGAAGGGCTTTTTCCTCGTCCTCCTCTAGCCCCCAGAAGGTCCTTTGCCCAGGTCTTTAACCCCTTTCCACCCCGCTTAAAACCTCTTAGTACATCTTACTTACCTCTTTTTCTTGCTTTCCACGCAAGCTGCAGATTCACTGAGGGTCCCGGATGGGACGTTGACCCCCGAGACGGCGAAAAACGAGATGTTTATATAACAACTTTAAGCGGACTTCCGAGAAAGAAAATTTCACGCGCAAGTTTTGAACTTGGTGAATATTCTGCTCAGATTTGCACCATCTAGGGCTACTAATGAACAGGGCTACTAATGAACAAAACAAATGCGCGAACATTTCAAAATGGACACGAATAGGAGCAATGAATCTATGGCTGGACCACGAGACTAATCGCTACCTCAGAATTACAAAGTTCTATCAGCTCAATACCTAGTTTTGAGAAATTTGACGTCAATAATAATATGTCAAGCTTTTTCAAACGCAGTTCTTGCAATATCTTGATAACGACTCCGAATATTTTAATGATTTTGAAAGAGCTGATAGAAGAACATTTGGTTTCTCATGGTCTTGTAACTTAAAACGGCCAAATATGTCAAATAAAACCTAGACTAGTAATTCTGAGGTAGATCAAGCGAAATATAGAAAGCCAATTTTTCTCAGAGAAAAAAATCAATAGCCTAGTGGGCAATTACGTAACCGCCATTGTGGATAGCTATAAAGATCATCAATGTCATCACCAGGAACCAGATCTGTAGCAAATATTTAATATCGACGATCAAGGTACTCCATTATTCCTTTGCACTGATGCTCTCTTAAAAGCTGCATTATCCCGACCTTTCCCTGTTACTGTTTCTCGTCTGCTTCTAATTAGCCTTTCCGAGTTGGTTGCTCTCAGTCTCTTACCATGCCTCGTTTGCCCTCAAGTTGCTGTCTAGTCACAGAAAGAATACGAACTGTGGCGTCGGTGGCCTAGTGGTTAGGCTCTCGGACTCGCAACCGAAAGGTCGTGGGTTTGAATCCCGTCAGGGGCCCGACGTTGTGTCCTTGGGAAAGGCACTTTACACGAATTTTCCTCACTTCACCCAGGTGGGAATGGGTACCCGGTTATAGACAGCGAAATATCTTTTCAGTTTGTTAGTGTTTGAGTTTGAGCGCTTAATCAGCTGCTTGCACTGTATGCTTCCTGGGAAGCTGAGAGTGTTTCGGAGAGTTCTATGGTCTGCTGGGGTAATAATATAGTGTAAAGCGCATATAGCCAGCTGTTGAGCGGGGACATGCGTAATACAAATGCTATTCATTATTATTATTATTATTATTATTATTATTATTATGATTATTAATAGAATAATTGCACTTACACATCTCTGTCCACTGTCCACACAGTTAAGA
This sequence comes from Aplysia californica, assembly GCF_000002075.1. Lineage (NCBI taxonomy): Eukaryota > Metazoa > Mollusca > Gastropoda > Aplysiida > Aplysiidae > Aplysia > Aplysia californica. The sequence goes on along the minus strand of NW_004797473.1, from coordinate 306,671 downwards.
CAAGTGGCGTCGGTGGCCCAGTGGTTAGACTACCTGGACGGACAAATTTTCTTCTCTTAAATTGTCTCCTTTCACCTCCTTTTCTGCTCTCTTGCAATGTTCTGTCGTCAGCTTTCGTCTTCTTTTTCTGCCCCCACCCTTTCACATCCGTTGCACCCTTCTCTGGGCTCCTGACTCTTTCTACAGCCTTTTTACTGCTGCTCCTTAGCTCCTTCTTACTGCTGTCTTTCAGCCACACCCTTGATCTTCTGGTAGGAAAGATCTACACCTAGCCTTCTCGGACAGATGCAAAAAATCTCGGAGGTCCTGTGTGCGCCCCATTTCCTCCTTTTTTCCCATCACCGAATACAACAGTTCTTTAGACAACAAAGACAAGACTCAGACTTTTAAAATAAGATGTAAGATCACTATTTTTCACCCAATGTATTTTTTTTCTCCTCAGGGTTTCACTCCTCAGTTATCTGTTGCACCGTCCTTCTCGTTTTCAAATCTCAACCTTTTTTCGACAAAATGGTTGCCAGAAGTAGGGAACAACGAAATTGGTGACCCTCAACCCTTCCACCTTTGTCGTCTGTTTCTTGCTTACCTAAGTACTATTACTTGCCAGGGTCAGATAAACCCTATCTGTACGCCCTGGAATCATTTTGTACACCCCGGGGTTGTATTCGTTTTATTTTAGAATACTTCTTGTACGAAGATCTCTTTGACACTCTCAGTATTTCTTAAAAAATCATTTTGACAGACTGCTATGCAAAGAGTACAGATCGGATTAACGAGTAAATTTCCTCTTTGGAAAGTGGTGGCACAGAGTTCCCCACGTCGTTTGGATACGATTAGTAAAACACGACGTACGGATAGGGTTAAGAGGAGAGCCCAAAGGGCATAGGTTCTTGGCTACCCACCAAGAAGGAGCCTCTCACCAACATTATAGATCTAGTATCTAGTAGCATCGGGTCAGGTATGCAGCGTAAATTGGACTTCAGTGGCATCACTAGCGACTTTGCAGCACAAAAATCGTGAAAGGTGTCAGGACTGTAATGACTATAACTCCATCCATTCTCGGATTTGAACTATATTATTTATTTGTTAGTTATACTAGATCTATACTTTTTCATGGAGATTTAAATAGTTTTAACTGAATTTCTCTGTGTAAATAAATTTGGAAAAAACAACTTGTGTTCATTTAATTATTTTCATTTCGTGTTTATTCATTACATAATATACTTTTATTATACCATTGGTAGAATAGGCCTCGTTCAGCATTTTCTAACCAAAAGTCTCCTATTCATATATACCAAGATTTAGGTTATTAGTCTGTGGTGTATACAACAGGGGGAGTTGGAAAGGGGATCTCACTTTTCAGTTGACCCCAGCCACCACCCAAACCCAACATGATTAATTCAGCCATGTTTCTCACTATGGCTCTTGTGCCAGGAATTGAATTAAGAGATTTATAATTTAGGCTCTCGGACTCGAAACCTTGATGTCGAGGGTTCAAATCCTGCCAGAGGTCTGCCGTTGTGTTCTTGTGAAACGCACTTTAGATTACATGATTGGGGCTCTCGTGGTGGAGAAGTTACGGGGTTCGCCTCTCATTCAATAGATCCCGGGTTCGAATCCTGATAGCGACGGAAATTTTTCTATTCTATAACTGCCTCCTTTCACCTCCGTTCCTGCTCTCTAACAACGTTCAGTCATCTGCTTTCGTCTCCACTTTTAGCCCCCACCCCTCACCTCATTTGCCACTTCCTCTGGGCTCCTGGCTCTTTCTGCTGCCTTTCTACTGCTTTTCCTTGGCTACTTCTTACTGCTGTCTTTCATCCACATCCCTGGTCTTACGGTAAGTCAGATCTACCACCGAGCCTTCTCGGATAATGGCAAAAATTCTCAGAGGTCCCGTGTGCAGGTTGCGCACGTTAAAGTGAAGTACCTCTTCGTGGTCCTAAAATCGATAAGAGTAAACTTTGACCGTCACACGGGCAAAATTAAAAATTAATTCCTACCAAAACGAAAAATGTTTAATGAGTCCCACGTGCTCATTTGAACTTAATATGCTGTTGCGAGCGCCGTAAAACACTTACAAAAGACCCAAAAATAAACAAACAAACAAAAACAAAACCCAACTGCAATATCACAGAGTAATAATGCGAGGAGACAATTTTGTAATAGTTGTTCTAATCCTTCAAGACAATTAATTATTGTAGGCTACTTCCCTTCACGACAAGTTCGATCGAGACAGCGAGAGCGTACTTTATCCATAGATCAGTCATGGGTAGCAGAAGAAGAGACACGCCCATTAAAAAAGATGGATAGAGTTAGGGGGGAGGGGGTAAGAGAAACATTAGACAAAAACAATCAACTCCCTTTACCTTGTCCATATTTTCCTAGGTCTGCCACTTCCTTTGTATCAATCTGATCTCCGGATAATAATATGTAGTAGGACGTTTGTCTCACTAACAACGCGCGCGCGCGCGCGAGAGAGAGAGAGAGAGAGAGAGAGAGAGAGAGAGAGAGAGAGAGAGAGAGGGAGGGAGAGAGACAGACTCGTTTCTTCCGTCTTCAAAATTTATTTGGACATATCATTTCAAGCGTTTCTCAATCGTCCCCAGTTATGCGTCACATTTCAGACATTAGACAGACATCAATATTATGAAGAATAATATTCAAAAACAAAAGTAAGAATATACAGGGGCACTAAAAATTAAAGTAACTTAACAGTTATGAAAAAGGGAAATATTACTGTCGTCTTAAAAAAAGACTTTAAAAAAGGGGAAAAGGAAAACGAATATTCATTATTTACTGTATACATTTTTATTTCAAAAATGAATATAGCATAAATATTATAAACGTGATAGCAAGGACAGCCGTATTCACTCAGATACTCAGACTATTTGAAATTGCCATCGATTTTCACGCTCTCTTCTAAATATTGACTAATGAAAGTAAGTACAAGATCTATAATGATAATATCATGTGTTCTGTCGTATGAACGTTTCATTGTGGGAAGTTGGGGATCTGTCTGATAGATCCAGGCCCCGGTTCTTTTCTTTTCCCTTTTTGCGTCTGTCTGTCTGTCTGTCTGTCTGTCTGTCTGTCTGTCTGTCTGTCTATCTGTCTGTCTGTCTACCTGTCCGTCCGTCTGTCTGTCTGTCTGTCTGTTTGTTTGTTTTGTTTTAATAAGTTTTAATGGTGTTCGCAATTGCATAAAGTCACACGAGCGCCAAGGGCTGGATGTCAACAGAGAAGTCCAAAAACGGGGAATCAGGCTTACTCTGCTCATCACTCTAGCCTCAACAGCACAAAGTCTGCTTCGACTATCAAGGCATCCCGGAAATAAGAGTTCACAAGAGAGTGACAAGCAAACTAAAGAAGTAGAGGGAAAATGACAATAGTAAGGCTGAGGAAAAAAAAACCCCCAGCAGCATGAGCATGACATTGATAAATCAGCCCATTTACAATTCTACTATGCGTAGGAACATGTTAATATTCCCAATTTTTCTCCAAGTATCATAGTTCATACTTATATACCGTCTTGTAGTCAACCATGAACCGAGCGTACTGTTCTTCGAAATGCTCGTTCATCGCCACTGTGAACCAATTTTTCCAGTCTCCGATGATACCTAAAAGTGTAGGCACAAAGAAAAAAAAAGTCAATTTACCATGGGGAAGAAGGGTTAGTGGAACAACGGGATAAGCAGCAGTTTTGTCAAATTAAAGGCTGCACCCCCATTAAAAAGTATTTAAGATAATATTAGGACTAACCAAAACGATGACACGCTTACCTATTTACAACCCACTTACCTATTTCAACCTTTTTACCCTTAAATTCTTCAAATATTAAACCCCACTTTTGTAAGCTTCCCGGAATCCAATATATTTCTGAGTGTCAAAAAGTCTGTTGTTGTTTTAGTAGTGGTTTTACGGCACTCGAAACTGCATAAGGTCATATGAGCGCAACCCTAAAGTCTGCTTGGGTTAATCAATAATAGTAGTCGTAATGAACAAACAGCATGCTATAGAGCGTGGATATGCGGCGCATTACTCTCATTCGCTACCCTAGAATTACATGATTGTACAAGGTTTAATCCCTAGAATTACATGTACAAGGTTTAATCTTCTCAGTACCGATTTTTTTAGAAATCTGACGTAAAAATGTTGAGTTTCTCAAGGTGTCAAGATTTTTTCGAATGCACTTCTTTATATATCTTGATAATATGGACTCCGAATAATCTTACAATTTAGTGCGAGCATATAGAGCATTGGTTTCAGACCTCACCTCCTAGTCTTAATGATTTAAAACGGCCAACAATATCAGACAGGACTTTGTAATTTTAAGGTAGCGAATTATTATTTTATTGTAGCCCAAAGAGGTTTGTTCGTTTGTTTGTTTAGTATAGGGTTTTACGGCGCTCGCAACTGCATAAGGTCATATGAGCGCGTGGGACACACCTAATACTTTTTCGTTGGTAGGAAATTTTGAATTTTGCCCGGGTGGCGGCCGAAGCCTACTCTTATCGATTTTAGACCACCAAGGGATCTTTAACGTGCGCAACTTGCACACGGGCCCTCCGAGATTTTTCGCCCTTGTCAGAGAAGGCTAGGTGTAGATCTTTCCTACCAGAAGATCAGGGGTGTGGCAGAAAGACAGCAGTTAGGAGGAGCCAAGGAGTAGCAGTAGAAAGGCTGCAGAAAGAGTCAGGAGCCCAGAGGAGGGGGCAAAGGAGGTGAGGGGGTGGGGACAGAAAGTGGAAATGAAAGCAGACAACAGAACATTGTTAGAGATCAGGAAAGGATGTGAAAGGAGACAATTTTAGAAAAGAAACAATTTTTGGTCGCTACCCGGAATCGAACCCGGGACCTTTGAATGAGAGGCCAACACCTTAACCTCTAGGCCACGAGAGCCCCCCAAAGATGTTTAAAATAGTACTATTTATATACAAAAAAATAAAAAGTTATATTGATATTTCATTTATGTAAATAGTTTTGTTTATATCTTCTTTGTCGAAGTCAAATTACAGTTTTTAAAAATTCATCTTCGCGCGCCTAAGATGCTAACAGAAAATTGGTCGCTTTTAAGCTCAAGGGCTATCCCGAAAAATGCTGTTTTAAGAAAATCGACCGTAAAGTTTTGCCCCTTGTTCAGTTTCTTCAAAATACAAGGAGAGTTTTGTCTATAACCAAACATATATACACACACCAATGAAACCAAACTTCTCCTATAGGTAGAGCAATGCCCACTTTTGGTGTAGGTCAAGGTTTCTGGAAACCCCTGAAATCTGTTAGACCGCTTGTCCTTAAAAGCAACCAATTTATACTTACTTATATTTCATTTAGGTAAATAGTTTTATTTATAACCTCTTTGTCGAAGTCAAATTACGAGTTAAAACACAATTTCATCCTCGTCCGTCAAAGATGCTAACAAAAAAACTTAAAAAGTAAAATTTTAAAGTTGAACTGACCTTTCCTGTAGAAGGTCGGGGCTCCCTTCTTGAACGCGGCCTTGATGTACTCCGGCATCAGAGCGTCCTTGACTGGCCGTAGCTTCTGGATCCCGCACGCCTCGGCTATTTCCTCACACAGCGTATCGCTACACCCTGTGCCCAGGTACTGGTTCAGATTTTTCACACCCTGTACCGGATCCTGGGCAAAAAAAAAAAAAAAATGGGTGAGGAGACCGACAGAATGATTTAATGGGGATGTACCACGACACGGTAGGTGGAATCAGACGCTCGTCAGTTTTTAGGCAAATGGTGTTTTTGGTATCATCTTTTAAAGCTTGTTCATTTGTCTTGCTTCTGATATTTTTAAAGAAAAGATACTCATCTATCTTGAGTAGAAGTAGAGATATTAAAATTTGGAAGCGAAGAAGGTGGGGATTGCCTTTTTTGATTTTAAAAGTTTGTTGATTTGTCATGTTTTCGATTTTGAAAATCCCATTTGTCTTGAACAGAAGTCGCCTGGAGTCAGAGGTAAAATTAGTGGGGGAGAAATGTCCGCAAACGTTTGGGGATTTCCAAAGTTTTATAATTGTCTTTGAAAATATATACATGTATTGCAAATGTACATTTTTTCTGCCTCTGTTCAACATTTTTAGTAAAAATCCACCCTCCACAGGAATGCATTTTTGAATGTACATTAAAAGTTTTGAGACCAAAACAAATAAAACTGATAGAAATTGGAAACTGCCCTAACTTTATAGTTGGAAGACACGCTTTTTAATTAAATAACTTAATTGAATGCTCGCATGGCCTGGAGGTTAAGGTATTGACATCTCAATCAAAGGTTCCGGATTCGAATCCGGGAAGGAACCGAAAAATGTTCTTCTCTAAAATTGTCTCCTTTCACCTCCTTTCCTGTTCTCTAGCAACGTTCTGTTGTATGCTTTTATCGCCTCTTTCTGCCCGCACCCCTCACCTCCTTTGCCCCCTCCTCGGGGCTCCTGAATCTTTCTGCAGCATTTCTACTGCTACTCCTTGGTTCCTTTTTACTGTTGTCTTTCAGCCACACCCCTGATTTTATGGTAGAAAAGATCTACACCTAGCCTTCTTGGTAAAGGGCGAAAAATCTCGGACAAGGGCGAAAAATCTCGGGCGGCCTGTGTGCAATTTGCAAACGTTAAAGATCCCTTGGTGGTCTAAAATCGATAAGAATAGACTTCTGCCGTCACCTGGGCAAAATTCAAAATTTCCTACCAACTTAAAAAGTTCAATGTGTCCCGCTCGCTCATATGACCTTATGCCGTTGCGAGCGCCGTAAAACACTTACCAAAATAATAATAATAATAATAATAATAATAATAATAATAATAATAATAAGAAGAAGAAGAAGAAGAAGAAGAATAAAACAAACAAGACTTAATTACAGTTTATAGTGTTGAGAGGGGTGTCAGCATCCTGCCTTTTACTTCACATTTTACTTCCTCACCATCTTCATGTCTTCAAACATGGACGTGTAAATAGGAACGTCTGGGCAGGAGTCTATTCCCTCCTGGAACTCCTGCAAGTGGTTAAAGATGTGT
>NW_004797473.1:295297-296715 GCF_000002075.1 Aplysia californica | reverse complement strand
ATCATCATCATCATCATCATCATCATCATCATCATCATCATCATCATCATCATTGCCTTTCTCACCCTGAATCAGGATATAATATAGACTACGAACAAACGCTTTCCACCTTTCCCTATTCTAGGCGTGTCGCTTGATATCACCGCATGTTGTTCTCCCACTTTTCTGTACGTCCAAACGAGTACCCAGCTAGAATATAAAATAAAATGACATACATTACTACCAGTAACTTCTCTACTCACCTGTCGACCACTCGTCCTAGAGTAGGGGAAACTTTCAGGGGTTGCTCTGGGGACTTGCCATTAACCTCTCGTTTCTTCTCGCCATTTCTGTTTAAGAAAAAAAAAATCAAAACAGATGTTCTTACGCAGCCATCGATACAATTTAGGTCATTTAGTAGGCGGCTTTTGATTCTGTCAATTCAGCCAGAGCCGATCCGGTCTGAGACTGAGAGGGATACAACGTCACAGTAGAAAGACCGAGATTGTACTCGATGGAGTTTTTGTTTGTTTGTTTTTGCAAAGTGTTTTACTGCGCTCGCAACTGCATAAGGTCATATGAGCGCGCGGGACACACCTAATATTTTCAGTTGGTAGGAAATTTTGAATTTTGCCCCGGTGGCGGACGAAGCCTACTCTTATCGATTTTAGACCACCAAGAGATCTTTAACGTGCGCAACCTGCACACGGGCCCTCCGATATTTTTGGCCCTTGTCCGAGATGGCTAGGTGTAGATCTTTCCTATCAGAAGATCAGGGGTGTGGCAGAAAGACAGCAGTTAGGAGGAGCCAAGGAGTAGCAGTAGAAAGACTGCAGAAAGAATCAGGAGCCCAGAGGAGGGGGCAAAGGAGGTGAGGGTGTGGGGGCAGAAAGAGGAGACGAAAGCAGACGAAAGAATATTGCTAGAAAGCAGGAAAGGAGATGAAAGGAGACACTTTTAGAGAAGAAAAATTTTTGGTCGCTACCCGGATTCGAACCCGGGACCTTTGAATGAGAGGCCAACACCTTAACTTCTAGGCCACGAGAGCCCCCCGATAGAGTTGGATTGTTTTCTTTTCACTCAGGAGTCGAGCTCTGTTCTCCTGCGTGTGTGTGACCTCGAAGTGCCTAATCGCTACACCACATGCACCGGTGTCATTTCTGTGGAGAGAGATAGACTCGTCTCTGTTGGGTGTTGGTGTCTTTGGGTGGTTTTTTAAGGGGGGTTGGGTTACCTGAACTTTTTTGTAGTTGTTGTTGTTTCTTTCTGCAACGTAAGAACTGCACAGACGAAATGGAGGCATCGCAAACCCAGTCTCGGTCTCTCTCTCTCTCTCTCTCTTTCTCTCTCTCTTTCTCCCCCCCCTCTCTCTCTCCCTATCTCTCTTTCTCCCTCTCCACTCCCCCCCTCTCTCTCTCTTTCTCTTTCTCTCTCTCTCT
>NW_004797473.1:284901-286093 GCF_000002075.1 Aplysia californica | reverse complement strand
ACCTAAATTGTATCGATGGCCGCGTAAAAAACATCTGTGTTTGATTTTGTTTTTGTTTTTTTTAAACAGAAATGGCGAGAAGAAACGAGAGGATAATGGCAAGTCCCCAGAGCACACACACACACACACACACACACACACACACACACACGAACGCACATGCAGATACACACACATATACACAAACACATACACACAACTTCTCTGTTGACATCCACTCATTGGCGCTCATATGACCTAATGCAGCTGCGAGCGCCGTAAAACCTCTACTAGAACAAAAGTAAAACAAGTGGTGTTGCAGTTAAACGCGTATGTGTCGTACGCTGGAGACCCGAGTATGGTTCTCGAGAGGGGGAAAATTTGTTTTCAAGTATCTCGGTCTTTTCGCAAAAATGTTATGTTCGGTCTGGGATGTTTTATGTGTCCCTTTCAGTCCAGGTTGGCCCAAATTTATTTTGGTTTTAGTAAGCGTTTTACGGCATCTATAATACGTTAAGTTCATATAAGTGCCCGAAGATTAGAGGTGTTACAAGAGAGTAACAAGCACACAAATGGAGGAGGAGAGATAAGGACGATAGATCTTTGATAGAAAAGAATATTTGAAAAAAATGTGTTAGTCGGTGCTCTGGTGTGCTTTGCTACTTCTTTCGTATCAAACATCTATCGTCTTTATTTTTCCAGCTTCTACTAATCTTCGGCACGTAGACTCTACATGACTTTATTGTATATAATCAAAGTGAAAAGCAATAGATTTTTGGGAACGAGAGGAAAGCGTATCTGTCAATACCACCACTGAAAAAGACGTCTGCCCGTTGCCAATGTAAAGAATTATGGTCTTAAACAGGGTGCCCATTGCGGATGGGATCGAGTCAGGTCGGGTTGGTTTGCTAGCCAGATTGGGGGCGCAAAGCGGCTATCGTGGTGCAAGCAGATCGCGCCCGACTCGTCGCCTAAAAAACAAACACATTTTGTTTTCAGGCGACGAGCCGGACGATCGATCCGACCCGATCAAATCAGCAATGAGTACTTGGTCGACCAGTCGGGCGATCGGTTTGTGCCACGATAGCCGCTTTGCACCCTTAATCTGGCTAGGAAACAAGCCCGAACCGACCCGATCGTGCCAAAGGAGACCCCGTCTTAAACAAGTGACCGTCTTACAGTGTGCCATTTCAATGATAAATAAACTGCAAAG
>NW_004797473.1:273086-282123 GCF_000002075.1 Aplysia californica | reverse complement strand
CACACACACACACACACACACACACACACACACACACACACACACACACACACACACACACACACACACACACGCTCTCACACACAGTCTTACACACACGCGCAGTAGCAACATTAATGTAAGACAAATGCAACAACAACAACATCAACAACAGTACTCACAAAAACAACAACAATAATCACAACAACAAGAACAACAACAACAACAACAACAACAACAACAACAACAACAACCACAACAACAACAGCAATTTTTACAGCAGCAGCAACAACAATAAAAACAGTGAATAAAAAAAAACTCAAAAACTTTGTTTGAATCTCGTAGTTGGTTTTTATTTTATCTCGTATCTCCTTCAGAGAACAAAACAGCCTCCAAAGAAGGCCGAGATATGATGTCCATAAACACGACTTAACCTGATCCCCTTGATTCCATTAGTGATAATAACGAATAGCATATATAATTGTTTGGCGCAAATTGCCGCTCTACAGCAAGCTCTTTGAGCTTTGTACTCTATAATAAAATGCTTACTTCAACATAAGTTAAGGACCACCTTGACAGACAGCCCTAATTTGTAAAAAAAAAAAAAAAAGAAAAAAGACAGCAAAGATGTTTCAAATTTTTTTGCTCTGAAAATGTTAAAGGGCTACTAATGCGTCCTGCAAAGCTACCTAAAGGGGCATAACCACCACGTGCAGCACGGAAATCCTCGAGGAATTTTAGACAAATTTGCTGTTTTTTATCGACTTGTGTGCGACAGCACGGACATTCCTCAGCTAAAATTTCTGGTGCACGTCATAAACGGACGTACGGCCTCGAACTCTGCTCACCCTGGTGGCAATATAAGCCACCGTTTGCGCAAAACCCAGTATCGCACCAACATGCCTCTGAGACGAAAGCTGAGAGACTTTGATCGTGCCAGAGCTATGGCATGGATGCAGGATGGACTTGGAGCCCGAGAAGTTACCAGGAGGCTTGCAGTGTCACACTCTGTTATTGTCCGCCTGAGGCAGTGCCATCAAGCCACTGGATCAGTCCAAGAACGCCCACGTGCAAGTCGACCCAAGAAGACCACTCAGAGTATTTGCAAGTGGTCCTTAACTTATGTTGAAGTCTGTATAATATTATCATTACCCCAGCAGACCTGATAGCATTCAGGGGGCTCTCGCGGTCTAGATCTAGAGGTTAAGGTGTTCGAATCCGAATAGCGACTGATACGTTTCTTCGCTAAACTTTTTTCCTTACACACCCTTTCCTGGTTTCTAAAAATGTTCTGTCGTCTGCTTTCGTCTCTACTTTCTGCCCCACCCCCTCACCTCCTTTGCACCCTCCTTTTTGCTCCTGACTCTTTCTGCAGCCTTTCTTCTTCTACACCTTGGCTCCTTCTTACTGCTGTCTTTCAGCCACACCCATGATCTTATGGTAGGAAAGATCTACACCTACCATTTTCAGAAAAGGGGGAAAAATCTGGGAGGTCCTGTGCGTATGTTGCGCTCGTAAAAAATCCCTTGGAGGTCCCAAATTGAAAAGAGTAGGCCTCCTGCCGCCACCCGGGCAAAAATTAAAATGTTTCTACCCCCTGAAAATGTTTAATATGTCCCGCGCGCTCACATGACTTTATGCAATTGCGAGCGCCGTTAAACAATTACCAAAAAAAGAAAAAAAACAAGAACTAAACAGCCTCCACAGAAGGCGAGAAATGACGCCCATAACTATACAACTTTCAACAGGATCCCCTTGATTCTTAGAGTGATAATAATACATAGCATAATTGTATGGCGCAAATTCCTCCTCAAAACCCATTCCGCTTTGCACTCTTTAATAATAATTATATTATATTATTTACCTTAACTGACCTGGTAGCATTCTGAAATAAGTTCAAATTCCTTTGAAGAATACATTTCTACGAAAGAATGAATCGATACCGCTTTATAATAAGCTTAACTCATGTTTGAGTATACATGTAAAATTCCAAAAATCCCGCTCATCCACCTCAAAATTTTCGATTAACATTAATGGCATCGTGGTGAAATCAGGGATCATCAAAATAAAGAAATCGAAGGGGCCGACAATTTTGAGCACGTCAGGCAATTTTTATTAAATTTTTTGTTTTCAGCTCAACACCTTTCATGTCTATTTAAAAGCACATTCCTGTGTGGATTTCAATCTAACGTTGATCAAAGGCATGCGGCCATACACATTATATAAACCTGCAGTTTCCAAGGACACACGCGCTTTAAAAGTCACCGAATTTTGGCAACCATTTTCTCGCAAACTTTATCTCCTACACAAGGGAGACCCCCACCCCCTTCACAAATGAACATCTCGACTTCTATTCAAGAAAAAATGAGTATTCTGTTCATCAAGATCAAGACAAAAGAACAAGCTTTAAATTGATACCAATAACGAACAAGCTTCAAAATGATACCAATAATGAACAAGCTTTAATTGAGATGATACCAGTAACGAACAAGCTTTAAGATGATACCAATAACTCCATACGTCCCCCAAAATGGACAAGCGTCTTATTCCACCGTGTCGTGACATAATAGTTATTCACCAGTTAATCTCTGCTTCATCCCACCCGATTGTCTCCCCATACAGAGAGTTCTCTCTTTCTAGCCAGCGGTGGAGAGGCAGGAAGTACTCCATGAGGGCGCTGGACGACACCTTTCGACTTCCGGTGAGGTCAGAGAGTTGATCCTGCCACGGTCGACTCGATCCTGCGCTCAAAACGTTTCTGTGGGGGAAGATTATACTGCTGCTGTTGCTCATGGCAATACTACAGTTAACTACAATGCAATAATACATTAATTAATTTTTTAAAAATGAATTACATTTTATTAATCCTCCTAGGAAATTTGGGGGTACAATGACAAACATACATACATAAATACACAATTATTAATTTATACATCCATATATAAATATAAACGTAAATATACATACATGTACGTAGATTCATAATATTGCGCCAATATAGAACGGTTTCACAAACTTGTCATTACTGGTTGCCACTGTGCAGGACCTTTTTTCTTTTTCTTTTAAAGCTAGGGTTGTCATGTTTTGCTCAAGGACACACCACACCTCAGTGATCACTAACCTTACCACGCTGTCACCAAAACTTGCTTGTCATTGCTTTTGAGTCTGAACTGACGACTCTCTCAGCTACTTACACAGCATACCACCATCTCCCTAGTCAACTAACCCCACAAACAAGAGTTCTTCTCGCAACCCCCCCACCCCCCCACCCTTCCACACCCCCCCCCCTTCTAACTTTCTCTAAAAAGAAAAAGAAAAAATCAGATACAATTCCTCTAATTGAAAACGATGAAAACCATTATCGCTCAGAAACCTGAGAGCAAAATTGTCTTATGTGGCCCAGTACATTGGTGTCTCTCATAAAAAACAGTGACTTTTGAAAATGTGCTGATACTTTGTTTTAAAAAACAACGACGCCCCGCCTCCCCCCCCCCCCCAAAAAAAAAAAAAAAAAAAAAAAAAAAAACAGCAGCAAAAATCCAAACCCATAACAACCCCCGTCCCAAATAAAAAATAAAACACAAACAAAACAAAACAAACCCGAAACATCAAACCAACCAAACAAAAATCAGCAACAATAGCAAGAACAATCAAGGAGTCTAAAAATACCCCCCAAAAACCCCAACAAAACAAAACAGACAAACAAAACAAACATAACAGAAACAGAAACAACAGCAGCAACAACAACAACAACAACAACAACAACAAGAACAACAACATCAACAACAATTAAAACAGCAACAAAAACCCTCCTTCACTCCCTGACCTGAGGATCCACCCCGCCCTTTGACCTGTCGCTGTGAGGTCACACGTGTGTAGCGCCCCCTGGTGGCCGACCCGCCGGCACAACGACTCCAACAGCTGGAACTGAAGGCTGTAGCTCACGAAGTAACTGGAAGGAGAATGATGAAAAGCAGCCAGCCTCTTAAGCAGTGAATTATAATAATAATAATAATAATAATAATAATAATAATAATAATAATAATAATAATAATAATAATATAATAATAATAATAATAATAATAATAGTATCATTGATAGTAATGATAATAATAATATCCTTAATAATAATAATAATGATAATAATAATAATAATAATAATAATAATAATAATAATAATAATGCTGTTGCTGCTACTACTACTACTACTACTACTACTACTACTACTACTACTACTACTACTACGAATATCACTGATAATAATGATAATAATAATATCATTAATAATAATAATAATAATGATAATAATAATAATTATAACAAAATTATGCTAATAATATAGACAGAGGGAGAAAGAGGAAGAGACAGACAGAGACAGAAACAGCGACAGAGACAGAGACAGAGACAGAGACAGAGACGACAGAAACAGAGACAGAGACAGAGACAGAGACAGAGACAGAGACAGAGACAGAGACAGAGACGACAGAAACAGAGACAGAGACAAAGACAGAGACAGAAGTTACCCACATGATGTAAGGCGAGTATGCAGGAATGTGATGCAGACACTGTTGGAAACAGAGACAGAGACATGGGCAGAGACAGATATAGACAAACAGAAAGAGACAGAGGCACAGATAGAGAACGAGACAGAGACAGAGACAGATGGAGAGAAACAGACAGAGACAGAGACAGATACGATAGTTCACCCACCTTATTTGAGGCGAAGTGCAGGAATGTGATACACACAGTTAGAGACTGACAGAGACAGACAGAGACAGAGACAGAGACAGAGACAAAGACAGAAGTTCACCAATCTGATGTAAGGCGAGTGAGCAGGAATGTGATACAGAGGCAAAGGCAGAGACAGAGACAGATATAGACAAACAGACAGAAACAGAAGCAGAGACAGATATAGACAGACAGAGACAGGGACCTGTTAATAACATAATATGCAGAGGTTCACCTACCTGATGTAAGAGGAGTGAGCAGTAATGTGATACAGAGACAGAAGGAGACAGAAAAAAATAAACAGAGACAGACAAAGACAGACAAAGGAAGACAAAGACAGGCACAGACAGACAAAGGAAGACAAAGACAGGCACAGACAGAGACAGGCAGAGACCGACAGAGACAGGCAGAGACCGACAGAGACAGGCAGGGAAAGATAGACAGAGATAGGGACACACAGTGACAGAGACATAGTCAGTCAGAAACACATAAACAGACACAGACATTCACCCATCTGAGACAGACACAGACAGAGACAGAGCCCCACCTGATGTAAGGCGAGTGTGCAGGGATGTGGTACTTGGCCCCGGGGTCAAAATCTGCCTCTGACCGCGGCACAGGGGACCTAACTCCTTGGTACTGCAGCCTGGACAGACGAAACGAGAAGAGCGGTCTACGTGTTTCCACATACAAACAGACAAATACATACACACACACAAACAAACATACACGGGAACTAATAATAATAATGACACTACTACTACTACTGCTACTACTACTACTCTGCCGTCAGCTGACAAAAAGCCTTTTTTCAGTTTTTAATTTGCTAAATCGATAGTCTGACCTGTTACCCAACTTGTGTGAAAAAAATCAAAGTGAAACTGCGACTAGTGTTTGAATAAATTAATATTCAAATTTCGGAAGAACGCCTTTTTTAAATGGTTACACTGACAAAACGCCTTTTTTCTGCCACTGATTGTAAAAAAAGGCGTTTTGTCAGCGAACATCTAAAAAAAGGCGTTCTTGTTAAAACGCCTTGTGTAAGGCAAAGCTGACAAAACGCCTTTTTTCGTGATTATTTGTTTATTTCTCAAAGAAAATAAGCAAATTTTATGTTGTAGATAGGGAATGACATTCTGATTCGGGTGCGAATTCAAACATCGATGTGCTGTTCAAAGTAGTTGAGATATTATAAGAAAACCGAAAATCGTTGATTTATCGAAACTGCTCTAGACAAAAAAAAAGGCGTTTTGTCAGCTTACAGCAGATGGCAAAAAGAGAAACATTAAAATTTGTATGGAGCAAATCAGCTCTACACGCAATAGTCTACATTGTTACCCCACCAGACCCTGCAGATTGTTGAAACAATTTCAACTTTATGGGAAGCGTAATATATTATGCAAGCTGCCAATGTGCGGGTGCTAAAACAGAAACATGCCGACCCGATCTTTTGTTGCTTATAGCCGAGAACCCATTCACACATGGATTACGTTTTTTAAGGACGAAGCAGAAGCATTTGTCCGACCAACAGCAGAATAAAGGAACAATAGTACGTAAAAGTACACACACACACACACACACACACACACACACACACACACACACACACACACACACACACACACACACACACACACACGCACACACACACACACACACACACACACACACACACACACACACACACACATACATACACACACACACAAACACACAAACACACACACATACACAAACAGACAGACAGACGCTCACCGGAGCTCCCACCATCGCCGGTTGTAGTCCTGCGGCGTGATGTCACCACTCATGACCCCCCACCGCCAGAGGTCAACCAGGTAGCCAAAGGGAAGGAAGGCGATCTTCTCAAGTGCTTGGGACAGTAGCTTGTTCACCGTCCGTTCTGCGGTCGTTACAGATTTTCTTTTTAAATGGTCTCATTTAAGCACAAGGACGCTATCTCGAAAAATGCTGCTTTGAGAAAATCGAAGGTAAAGTTTTTGCCCCTTGTTCAATTTCTTTGAAAGTCAATTTAGATTATTTAATAGGAGTTGGATTTCTGACCTGGCCTGTCGGGGACCTGCAATTTAATTAATTAATTCTAGATCTACGTCTGTTTATCTACCTATTTTTACTTTTCCTGTACAGACTCAGAAAATTTGCCAAAGGGACAATGAAGTCTTATCGTCTTATCTTACCTTGAACAAACATGAATTTTTGGCCTGTGAATTATTCTCGCGTAAAAGACAATTTAATCTCCGCGAGTAAACATTTCACTCGTCACCCACGAAAAGATTAATTGTTTTACGATTTGATCAAACAATGATGATGGTGATGATGATGATGATGGTGATGATAATAATAACAACAATAATAACAATAATAGCAATAACATTAAAAACAATAATAACAATAAAGGGAAATATAATTTTTATGTATAAATGAATCATTGGCATGTGAAGCATTATGGAAGGTTAAAAATCCTACTTCTTCAAGTGGACTTTTCACTCTGTAAACCTGAAAAGATAGATATCTAAATTGTTTTCAATCTGTTCAAATAATCGTGTAAATCTAGATAAATTAAAATGGCTTGAGAATAATTTCTGAAGGAGGAAAAAACATCTTACTTTCTCGAGAAGACATTTCATCATCCATCAATTGTGGCCAGATGTACTGCCTGCTTTGTCGACTCTTCTTCTTCGAGAAGCGTCCTCTCTTTATTTCGTTTTGAATATTATCTTTTCTCCCGTCGTTGTCATCATCGCTGTTATCGTCGTCGTCGTCATATTCATCAGCGTGGGGAAACCCTTGAAGACCCAAGTAGCGGAGATGTCTGTCCGTCATGGCTGAGAGCTGGATTGTGTCCCCTAGCGCCTCGTGGAAGGCAGAGTTAGCTCCCTCTCTTTTGAAGTAATAAGAGATTATAACAGAGATGATGGTGATGATGATGATGATGATGATGATGATGATGATGATGATGATGATGATGATGACGACGAACGCCTGATTTCACCGTGTCGAGACACAAATTATGTACTGATCTCAAATGTTGTAAGTCGAGAAAGCAAAATTTTTCAGGAGATGTTCTTTTAACAAATGTGTTGCGAGGTGGTGGAATCAGGCACTTGTCAATTTTGGAGCATTAAAAGTTTCTAGTATAGCGCACATCACCACTCAGCACCAAGCTCTATGCGTTTTACAATCTATTGTTACCCCCGCAGACCTGACAGCATTCTGAAGCAATCTCAACTTTCTGAGAAGCATACAGTGCAAGTTGTGATTTTTAATAGGCACTAAAGCAGTGAACAAACTGAGAAGATTCTAATTCCGCTATGACCCACTTTCAGTAAAAATATAAAGTGCGCCATAAAATGGTGTGGGTCTTGAAGTTGAAGTTATGTTTAATATCTGTAATTTAAGAGGCATGACCATCTTTTTTACTATGTTGTCAACTTCTGATAGGCTCGATCTGCATAATTAAGTAGAGGAAGGAACGTTGTGACTCACCTCAAACAGACTGCCTAATGTCAAACGTTAATGCTGTCTTACAGCGATTCGTACCATGACCACTAGTCCTGGAGTCCAGCACGAAACTAGATCTAACCAAATTACAACAGAGTCCGCTTAAATTGTCAAACACGTTTAACCCGAAATCAGCGGTAAATCGAAAGAAGTTAGAAGCTCGTTTTTTCTGTCTATTAGAGCAATCCTTCTAAATTGTGGTAAATTATAATAATAATGATGATAAGTGAATTTACACTTCTCATCACGATCTGCAGCAAGCTGTATATTCCCTCTACAAACCCGGATAAACGGAAGAAAATGCGACAATATCGCAGGTTTATCTTTAACCGGGCTCCACCACCGTAGTTGCTAGCCCTGTCTAACTTCAGCACTCACCTAAAGATGGCCGGCTGGTCAGCATACGCCATGAAGTACTGGATGTGACCCATCTCGTGGTGAGCAGTCCAAAAGTCTCCCAGGCTTACCTCAGTACACATCTTCAGTCTGTGAAGTAAGAAAAGCAATACTACATCGAACATTTTTAAACATATAGGAATAAATGCAAACAGACAGCATTCAATTTGTTATTCAAAATCGAAATGAGAGCTTCTCAGTATAATGATTTAGAGCTGCGGAAAGAACCGATTCTGGAAATGATTCTTGCATTTAGTACTGCAACAGAAAAGTTCCGATTTCCTTTTACGTAGGCTTAAACGAGCAGTTATGAATTATTTCGATTATTAAAATTTTCTTTTAAAAAAATATATCAAATCGATTTTTGGAAGAAAAAAAGGTTCCTCGCTATTGTCCGAACGTGTTATTATTATTA
>NW_004797473.1:267105-270279 GCF_000002075.1 Aplysia californica | reverse complement strand
AAAAAAAAAGAAGAAAAATTTCAACAATCTAATATATATCTGCTGGTGAATTCGGTTGGGATGGGTGTTGGGGAAGGGGGGAGGGGTCGCCTGATGTCGGAGATAAATTCAGTGAGAAAATTATCTCCCCCCAAGTTTGGTGACTTCAAAAGTTGAAGTGTCCTTAATAGATATATACGAATTTACGATTTATTTGACTTTGATCAACGTTTTCAGTAAAGGGCACAATGAAATGTGTTTTTAAAGGAATGTAAAAGATGTTGACACACCCCATCTCCCCAAACAAATTCGAATGATAAAAATTGCCCAACGTGTGGAAGATTGTCGGTTTCTTGTCTTTCATTACATTGTTCCCGCAGTTTAAGGCAACAAAAATTTTGAAAATACCCAAACTGAGCCTATAAAAGTAAAATTATGCGATTCGGTTAATTTTAACAAAGAATGATAACGGAAAATAATTTGAAATGATAAAAAAGAGCAAAATTTGCTAAATTATGCGGGGGGGGGGGGGGGCATAAAGCCCCGGAGACAGAATACTTTGACGATCTCCTGATTTCACCACCACGATGTTGAAACACAATAGCAAACAAGATGGCGTCGCGACAAACAAAAGACCAGAGACCTAGCAATGTTAACGAATCAGTACACTTGGGCCAGCCCTCGAATCTGACCAATCCAGTGGCAACAGGAATTGGGACGGTAAACTCAAACAAACATGGCTGATTCTAAGAACACACACTGTAAATGGTGTGCAATAAACTGCACAACCCCCCCCCCCCCCAGGCAAAAACAGATCGCTCTCACCCAATAGATGGGCCGGAATGGTCCCGTCAGTTCCCATGACGTCACTTCCGTACGTCTGCCTCAACTTCCGGCGTACGTAGGCGTGAAGCTGCAGGTACAGTGGTTTGACCTCCTGCCACAGATGGTCTAGCATTCCGTCCAGATCCGGAGTCTGGAAGAACAAATCTTCCCGCCAATACCTGCTGTAGTCACGGAAACCTGGAGAAATGGATAAGAAAAAGAGTGGTCGGACGATGTGGAGTTGATCGTTTTTAGTAAGAGCTTTACAGCACTTTCAACATAACAAGTTCATATAAGTGACTAAGATCGCAGGTGTTACTAGAGAGTAACAAACATAAAAAGTGGGACCAGAAATAAGGACCTTAGACGTTTAATAGGAATGAAGGCGCGAACGTACCAGAGCAAACACCAACCACCCACTTATAAGGATGATAGATGTCGACCAATGAGGGATTACTTACGATTTCCTACGTGTTATGACTTAAGATGGGTGTAATACTTGCCCCCCCCCCCCAACCTCCCTGCTCTCATTTTCTCCCTTTACTCACTATTACCGATAAAGCACTGTAAGTTGCAACAACAACAACAACAACAACAACGGCAATAACAACAAAATCAACTACAACTTGACAACAATTACAGCAGCATCATCAACACTAACAAAATCAACAACACCATCACCTACAATTACAACAATAACAACAACAACAACAACAACATGACAACAATTACAGCAACATCGACACCGACATCAAAACCAACACCACCAGCAATTTCAGCAACAATTACCAACCCTATCTCTATCAACAATCACCACCACCACCTTAACCACAACCACCACCACCACTACAACAACAACAACAACAACAACAACAACAACAACAACAACAACCACAGCCACAACAACAACCACAACAACAACAACATCAACTTAAATAATCTGAAGGTGGTTCAAAACAGATTTCTGCGACTGATCACCACCCAAGCCAAGTCCTCGCCGATCGAGGCGCTTCGAGCTGAAACGGGGGTCCCAAGCTTTGTGTCAACCATAAATGCTAACTCTTCGATCAAGAGATTAGGCTCTGTGAATGAACAACGACCACACCCGACGAATTGCTGCAAGGGAACAAGTGTAAAGACGCCTAAAGAGCACGCTCTTCGGGACTCCAAACTTTTCGAACGGATAGGCTACCACACACACACACACACACACACACACACACACACACACACACACACAGCATCATCAATAACAACAACAATAGAAACAACACCACCACTAACCGTTCTCCCTAGCCCCGGCATTGAGCAGGGACACGAACTCGGTGTAATCATCTTTGACGGCTGGCCCCACAACATCTCTCCAGGCCAACCAGACCTCCTGGAGGACCAGCGGGTCACGTGACCGAGCCATCAGGTCGGCCAGACCAGAGTCCAGGCTCAGACACGATCGGTTGATGAGACAGACGCTGCTTGAAGCGTAGCTGGTCGTCATCTCCGACTGTAGCTCCGCGGTGCGCCTGCAGATTGGGGATAAGAGTATGTCTTCTTACGAGGGTCTGAGAATAGTGAAATTGCATAGGTTTAACTCCCCTTTCAGCACTATTAGCTTATTTAACCATATCCCGTACGCCCTCGGGTCATTTTGTACCCATGGGGTTGTATTCTTTGTATTTTAGAATCCTTCTAGTTCGACAAAACTTCCAGCAGAAAGACTAGGTCTTCTTCTCCAAACACCAAACGAACTTGCGTCTTTTGCAATCTATTGCAACACCTATTGCTGGGCCTACCATATGTGAGGCATGCTGACAAAATGAATCAATTCTCGGATTTCAGCCCAATGGAACAGATAGATGCATCCAGTTTAATAAATGTTGGATTTGTACAATTTAATATGAACTTTTAAGGATTAGTGATTTTTTAAACTTAACGAAAATTGAATGCGTCAAAAACCTACAAATTTGGTATGTCTGATTTCAGACGACTTCACCATTCGTGGATTTTGAGAAGTAACCCATTTTGTCAACTCGCATCATAGAGGAAGTTCTTGGTTCGATCTTGCCTGAGGTCCAAATTACTATTTACATTCATTTATCGTTTCTTCACGTTACTGTCTTCGCTAAAAAATTCTAGTCTGTCTAAACTCTGAAAAAGCACAAACAAAAATGGTCTGAATATCAGTAATTACCTGGCAACTTTGGCATCCTCTGATGTTGCGGACAAAGAAAAGATTTTCAGTTGCCTTGCCAGATAGTCCGGCAGGTAGTCGGTGTGGAACTTTCTTGCCTCTTTCCGCCTTGTGGCACGCCATGCCTGGTATCGTTCACTCACAGCAGAAACCTGGTTCATGGGAGGGAAAAGATGGAGGGG
>NW_004797473.1:263006-264650 GCF_000002075.1 Aplysia californica | reverse complement strand
TATATATATAAACACCCCCCTCCCCCCCGGAGAGTGCTAGTTACTGAAGTGTCTTCATTCAAAGGGGGACATTAACATGTTCTTATGAATAGTAGAATTGTAAATGGGCTGATTCTTTAAAGTCATGCTCATAACTGTGCCTGAACTGCAACGGGGAACTGCTATTTTTTTTTCTTTATCCTTACTATCGTCATTTTTCCTCTACTTCTTTTGCATATTGGTTACTCTCTTGTGACCCGCTATTTCCAGGGGCCTTGATAGTCGAAGCAGACTGTGTGCTGTTGAAGCTAGAGAGGTGAGAAGAGTAAACCTGATTCCCTGTATGGATTTCTCTGCTGACATCCACCCCTTGGCGCTAATATGACCTGATGCAGTTGCGAGCGCCGTAAAAAACTCTACTAAAAAAACAAAGCTAACAACATACATATCAATGTTATTATTATTACTATTATTAACATGTCAAGCTTTTTCGAAAGGAATTCTTTGAATGTCTTGAAAACGACTCCTAACTATCATCCAATTTTGGTAGATCAAATGTGAGACGTGCTGACAAAATCAGTTACTTCTCTCAATCAAAGAATGGAGATATCAGCCAAAAATTGATGTCTTTGATTTCATTATTTTGAAAAGCGCCTGATTTCACCACGACGCCTCACATACTCGTAATATAATGACACTGTGTAAGACACCGACTCGGGAATCGAACACGGATCTCCTGCGTCCGAAAGCGAGGCGTTTAATATAACAACAGCCGCAGCAACTACACTACAATTAGTGAAGCGTGTGACATGTTGACAAAATGCATTACATCTAGCAATCCACGAATGCAGATGTTGTCCGAAAATAGACACATCAAAAGTGTAGATTTGAAACTGATGCCATTTTCCATTCAGTAAAAGTCACTTTTATCATTTCATAAAAACAAACCAAACCTATAAATTTCTTGCATCTATCCGTGTCCTAAGGGCTGAAATCAAGAGATTTTACTCATGATTTTGTAAGCACACCTCACACATGTATATACATACAGAAGCCGGTTAACGCGGCTGGAAGGAAAGATATTTTGTGGGTGCTTGGCTGGTGCTCTGATGTGGTTTGCTCCTTTTTCCCATCAAACAAATAACGGACTTATCCCCCCCCCTTTCTTTGTGTTTGTTCCTCTCTTGTAACACCTCTAATCTTTGTCAGTTATATGACCCTATTGAGCTGCGAGTGAAATACTCTAACTAAAACCGAAACTTTAGACGGAGGAGTCTCTAAGCTTAACCCTATCCGTACGTCGTGTTTTACTATCGTATCCATACGGCGTGGGGAACTCTGTGCCACCACTTTCCAAAGAGGAAATTTACTAGTTTGTCCAATACGTATGCTTTGCATAACAGTCTGTCAAAATGATTTTTTGAGAAATACTGAAAGTTTCAAAGAGATCTTCGTACTAGAAGCATTTTAAAATGTGAAGAATACAACCCTGGGGGTACAAAATGACCCCAGGGCGTAGGGATAAGGTTAAGGTCAATAACAGAACGATACGGCTGGCTAAGTCATAAAAAGTGTCATCAGGCACTCGTCAGTATAATTTGAACACGTTGAGGTTTTTTTAGCGTCTTAAAAGTTTGTTTATATGTCTTGGATTCATTGACCCTC
>NW_004797473.1:259986-261470 GCF_000002075.1 Aplysia californica | reverse complement strand
AGAGAGAGAGAGAGAGAGAAAGAGAGAGAGAGAGAGAGAGATAGAGAGAGAGAGAGAGATAGAGAGAGAGAGATATCGTACTTTCAAAATTAAAGGTCGGTTTCATAGTTAGTTTTTTTTTTAGCCTACACTTATGACAGTCTTTCCTGTAGTCCTTAGGTCTTAGCGTCAATCCGCTCACTTGACTCAGTTCGTAAAAGCAGGGACGTTAAAAAATACCCAAATTAGATCGCTGCCTCTGAATTTCAAAGTTCTATCTGACATTTTTAGCCGCTTCCAGTTACTAAAACCATAAGGTCAAAAATATAGTGCTCTATCTGCTCTATCAAAATTGTCAGATTATTCGGAGTCGTTGTTAAGATATCCAAAGAGTTGCGTTCGAAAAAGCTTGATATATTATGTAACTCAAAATTTTTGAAGTCAAATTTATCAAAACTAGGTACTGAGCAGATAGCGCTTTCTGTGTTAGCGAGATGTCTTGCTTCTTAAATGATCATATACATGGTTACATAGTATAGATGTTATTCTTTTTTATGTCAACTATGGTTTATTGATTAATTCACTGACAAACTGACTCATCGTTTTGTGTATGGACTGACTAATTAAATTATTTTTTGCCAGTATCTAATATTGCGTTACGTGTGCTGGCAAAACGAGTTAATCTCGAATTTTAGCCCAATGAACACAGATATACAAAAGTTATAGTTTTGGGTTTCCCGATTTAATGTGAAATGGTAAAGAATATATTTAACTTGAAGAAAATAGCATGAGCTAAACATGTACACATTTTATGTGTCTACTTATTTACGGACGACATCTCCATTCATTGATTTGCTAGAAACGATACATTTTCTCAACTATTGCTAGAAACAACAAATTTTCTCAACAATTGCTAGAAACAACACATTTTCTCAACAACTGCTAGAAACAACACATTTTCTCAAAATTTGCTAAGAGCAACAGATGTTCTCAACACGCCGAATTTCTTAAGTCCATTCTGGCTAACCTAAAACCCCCAAACTGATCCGATCAAAAACCGATCTCATTTGATCCGACGGACCTGACTACTTAGTATTTAGTGTACACCTCATTTTACATTAACACGCTTCCATCAGCCTTGCAGTCATAGCCAAAAGTCGGATGCTAAAAAGAAAACACATTCAATTCTTCTTCTTCGTATCTTGCTGGAACCGTATGTCATTACCTAATGCACAATCTAGGAAGTAGGGCTACTGTAGAAATGTCGGCTTTTCTTCTGGATAGGATTTGTGCTACAGGATAGAAGATAAGCTGTATGATATTGAAGGCAGCTTTGCGAGATGGAAAGGGTTCACAAGAGCGCGAGAGAGTAATGAGGGAGAAAAAGGTGGAGGGAGGAGAGGGGATAGAGGAGAGAGAGAGAGGAGAGAGAGAGAGAGAGAGAGAGAGAGAGAGAGAGAGAGAGAGAGAGAGAGAGAGAGAGAGAGAGAGAGAGAGAGAGAGTT
>NW_004797473.1:256882-258670 GCF_000002075.1 Aplysia californica | reverse complement strand
TCTTCTTCTTCTTCTTCTTCTTCTTCTTCTTCTTCTTCTTCTTCTTCTTCTTCTTCTTCTTCTTCTTCTTCTTCTTCTTCTTCTTCTTCTCGTATAGTTTCTTTTGCTGTCGTTATCATTTATACTGTTTTATATGTATTCATTAAAATATTCATCGTTAGTTGCATTCCTAAATAAGGCATTCGTGGTCTAAGTCCTGTGCTTACTGCACTGTGCCTCACACTGATGATTTACACGCATTCCATGTATGCTTTGAGCAGTTACTTTTGAGAAACGAAACGATTTCGCAGATGTGACAGCCAACATCTGCCTATCTTGAACAGGGCTGGCCACTCGAGTCTGTCCTATTCTTTGCCAACCTCGGACTTTTCAAGTGTGAAAAAATCTTTGTATAAGTCAAGAACAATACAAGCACTGCATTTTAGCCGTGTTGCAGATTTTCCGCAATGAACAAGGCGGAAGCGGAAGTTGCGATCAGTTTCGCTAAGTTGAGGAGTCTTGTAATGAAAGAAATAAACAAATTTGATCGAAACAAAACTAGGACTTTTGTTTGGACATTGCTACGGGCCATCTTCCTGGTAAATAATTTTGTATTCTTTTATAATAGCAACTAATGTTAATTTTACTACAGACTAGTTTACTGTATTGTGATGAAAAGTCCTCAGATAACAAAAATCGTACATGTGTATGTGGACAAACATCTGTTCACTTGCATCTAAAAAAATCGTGGCGATGGGTTTTATTTAAATAACTTTTTGAAAACGTTGCATTTTTACTGGGGTTCAGTATATATTTCTTTGTCAAATTTATAGGCTGGGTTTGTTTGATCTAATGTGAAATGATAAACGATAGTTTTAACTTCAGGAAATGGCATGAATTGAAAAATTACAAATTAGTTTTTGTGTCTGTTTTTAGATGACATTTCCATTCGTGGGATGGGAAAAATTGGCCAACTCATTTTGTCAAAACGCAGTTCGTCCCGTTATTGTCTGAAGATGACAAATGCATCGGCAGAAAGGAATATTAATTCTCAAGCAACTTAAACAAATAAGAAGAACTGAATGCTAAAAGATTACTTTTAACTTCTGCTGAGGCCAATGAGATAACAACAAAAACAAGAGCTGCAACAGCGACGGCTCTTTAAAAATCCCACTCTGAAGAGAAATCCGATGTTAAGAAGACTTGTGGCTTCTGTTATTGCCGATTAGAGAGCAACAACAACAACAACAACAACAAAAACAACAACAATAACAATAAAAATAAAAACAACAACAGCAACAACAATAAGAAAAAGAGCAGCAACAACAATTGCAACAACAGCTACAACAACAACATCTAAAACAATAGCAACAACAATCAAAACAACAACGACAACAACAGCAGCATCTACTACAACAACACAACAACAACAATATAACAAAAATGACAACAGCAACAACAACAACAACAACAGCATCTATAACAACAACAATAACAACAACAGCAACAACAGAATCTATAACAACAGCGACAATAACAGCTACAACAAAAACAGCAAATACAATGATAATGATAATTTGGCTGTCAGTGTTTGACGATGACAAATGCATCGGTACAGGAGAATACTTCTCATTCAAAATAGAAGAATTAAAGTAGCAAAAACAACAGCAGCAGCTGCATCATCATCAACAAGAACAAAACAAAAACAACAACAGCAACAATAATAATAATAACAATAATAATGATAATAATAATAATAATAATTTTAAAAAATAAATAATAATAATAATATTAACAACAACAACAACA
>NW_004797473.1:247417-254845 GCF_000002075.1 Aplysia californica | reverse complement strand
TCCTCCTCCTCCTCCTCCTCCCGGCCCTTTAATATATTGCACTTCTCCGCCTCTTCACCTCATCAGAGTCTCACAACCAAAAACTTGGGCTACTTTTGCCTCCTTTCTCATCGCACTCCCCTCCTCCTCCTCCTTTCTCACCTCACTCCCTTCCTCCTCCCTTCTCACCGCACCCCCTCCCCCCTCCCCTTTATCAAACACCATCCACCCCCACAGAGTGGGCGTTTTATATAAAGCATCAATACCAACGCCATAAACCCCAAAATGGATTACAGCTTTAACAAATAGCCACGACAAGACAAAATTAGACCAGTCCTTTAAAACACACCGTTGAGTATTAGCCATTGCATTAAGCTTCTCTTTGGGGCTATTAGAATAGTAAAGGTCGCTGCTTCCTCAGACATCATGGGAAACGGAAATGTCTTATGCCATTTACTTTGTTGCAAGTGATCTTTGGTAATTGGAAAGATGCAAAACAGAGCCGGTCGTGTTAGTCTTTTGGGGGTTTGGCAGACTATGGCGTGGGGACCATTGCGCCCGTCAGATATCGGTTTTTTATTGAGACCATTTTGTGCGGGATCGTGGTAAAATCAAGCGCTCGTCAGAATAGTGAAATCAACGTAACTTACGTTTTTCTATCCATTAAGAAATGTCTGCAGTTTTTCTTTTTATGTTGTTGTTTGTTTTATTTACTTGTTTGTTTTTATGTTTAGTTGTTTTGTTTATATTTTGCTCAACATTTTTATGTCAATCTAAAAACATGTTTCTGTGCCTCTTTAGCTGAAATATCTTGATCAAAGGCACACACACACAAGAAGATTTATTTGCAGTTTCCAGGGATATTCAGGCGTTGGAAATCACCAAACTTTGGCTGCTAATTACTCGACAATTTTTACCTCCGACACCATATCTCGAATTTTTATTCAAGATAGATGGGTATTTTTTTCATCAAAGAGAAAACAAATTTATGCACCTTGAGAAGATACCAATAACTCCATAAACCCAAAAATTGACGAGTGCCTGATTCCACCGCGTCGGAAAGCATTGAAGAGACACTGCACCTTCACTGCAGAACACAGGGACTTGTGAGGCCTTGGCCTATATGATGACGCGATGTCTCTCTAATAACGACCCCGTGCCTATTCGTTTCCCCCACCCCAACCAAACTCATCTACACCTCCACACAACCCACACGATGTTCCAATACTAGTGAAACTTCGTAAATGTGGGTGATTGGAGGGTGCACTTGTGTGGTTTGCTCCTTCTTTCCTATCAAACATCTATCGTCCTTATCTCTCCTTATTATTATTTTTTTTAGGTATGCTACTCTCTTGTATGCGCTCGTCTCCCAAGCGGAAAGTCCGGGTTCGAGCCTCGGTTCCTACCCACCCAGCTGTAATGGACACCTGACTTCGAGTTGTGGAAGTAAAGGCGGCGTGGAAAGGAACTGGCCATCTTAGGCCCTTTTTTAAAATGATGTATTTGTGTTGCAAGTGCCGTAAAACTCCTACTAAAATTTGAGAAAAGAATCCTTTCTAAATAATTTGTCTGTATCGCAATTGGGGTTAATAAACTAAAAATGTACATATTATGCGTCACGACGCGATAGAATGAGGCGCTTGTCAATGTTTGGGCATATTGAGTTATTAATATCATCTTAAACCTTGTTCATTTGTATTGCATTTGGCAAACTAACACCACAAAAAAAAAAATTGAAGAGAAGTCGAGATATTTTCGATTGAAGGAAATGGGGATCGGTTGATCTGAAAGATTAAATTATTGAGAAAATGATCGCCAAAGTTTGGTGAATTCCAAAGCTTTAGTTTCCTTCGAAACTGGACATTTTTATTTTGTGTGCTTTAAATGAACGTTTTTCGGCAACATCCACACAGAAATATGTTTTTCGAAAGGACATAAAAGGTGCTGAAGCAAAATTAAAAACATTCGAAAATAAAACAACCCAATACTTAGAAATATACCTGTTTCTTCGATCTCACTGTTTCGATGAACGCCAGATTTCACCACGCTGCCTCACATATTATAAAGTCCACTCCGCGTCATCGTTTAATTACAGTGCAGATTTCACAAACACGGAAACCTCGATACCACGGACAGCTCATACAATTTGCCACTACCCGACAGATATCCCTCTATTTTTTTTCCTTCTCGGTTAACCCAAAATTATGGATGTGTTGAACACATAATTTTGTACAGCGTGCTAACAATGAGTCAATTCTCAGATGTCAGCTGAAACAAAGACATTGCTCGTTTCGCAACGATTCCCTGCAACTGAACCCAAGTATTTTCTCCTTTCGTTAAAAAAAAGAGACGTTTACGGCTCAAGCAGCGCTATAAGGTCATATAAGTGAAGAAGATTCTGTAAGTTACAAGTGAGTAACGTTCGCTAAAAAGAAGGAGAGAGGGCGACGTATGTTTGATAGGAAAGAAGGGGCAAACTACATTAGAGTACCCCCCAACCTCTCGCAGTCGTGTCTCCGAACTTGTAAAAATAAAGACAGCATGGACGGAAAAAATTGTGAGGCGCGTTGACAAAATGAGTTACTTTTCAAAGTCCACGAATGGAGATGTCGGCTGAAAATAAACACATCAAATTTGAAAAATGTTGAACGTATGTCATTTTCTTCATTTAAACACGTCTTTTATCATCTCATATAACAAATTTTACTAACCCAGTCTACAAATTCCATGTATCTCTCTGTGTCCATGGGGCGGAAATCTGAGAAACAACGCATTTTGTCAGGACACCTCACAAATGTTTTCATAACACCTGCTATAAGGCGTGTTCAAAGTATGATATCTCAAAGTTACAAAGTTCTATTTTACATTTTTTGGTCGTTTTGAGTTACTAAGACCATGAGCTCAGAAACCAAACGTTCTATCTGCTCTATCAAAATCGTAAGATTATCCGAGGTCGTTATCAAGATATACAAAAAAATTGCATTCGAAAAAGCTTGACATGATGTGAAACTCAACATTTTTTTACGTTAAATTTCTCAAAACTAAGTACTGTGCAGATAGAACGGTGTAATTCTGAGGTAATTTTTGTCGATGTGTTTGGCACCTCTCCGTCTAAACTACAGTCTTCCTTTTTCCATTGCCCACCCCCTCCCCCCTCCCCCCTACAACATTCATTTTTCCTGATTTCTTTACAGCGCCATTTCAAAGCCCCACAAGCTGCTGAATAATTTATTGCTTCTCAGCACCTTTGGGGGAGAGTGTTTATATTATTGTATTACTAACGGGTGTGGCATGCTTTCAGCACTGCTCAAAAGTGACCTCTGGTACGCGCTTCGAAATCTGTTGGAAAATGAACTGGGTTTTATTTTTGTCAGAACAATTTAAAGCTTAGGAATGGCCGTCTTAACAAACATCATCATCATGATTGTTTCTTTTTAAATCATGTCCCAGACAAAGCTCAGTAGGGTGAAACGTTGAATTTATTTTACAGTGTTATGTATATTCGTCTCCTACTTTTTTGGTTTTCTTTATTACTGTGCTCTCAACGATGATGATGATGATGATGATGATGATGATGATGATGATGATGATGATGATGAGGAGGAGGAGGAGGAGGAGGAGGAGGAGGAGAATGCTGATGATTATATGATACAGTGATACTCATCAGTGTCGGAAACAGTCCACTTTAGTTGGGTACTTTTTATGTCACCGACATATTGTTCTTGTCAGGAATGATGAAAAGCAAGAAAATAGTAAGCATTAAATTGTATGTTGGTAATGTTGAAAGGCGCACCTTTGATAGAGTTGTTTTTTTTTGGGGGGGGGGGGATAAAACAAAAATTCTCAATCAAATTTTGGACAAATGGATTGTTTTCGACCGCAACGTATGATGATGATAAGTATGCTAATGGTGATAATGACCATGATGGTAGTGTCTTCTCATTTAGATACCAAACAATCATTATAAAATATCAAGGCTGGCATCTGCATTAAAAAGTTGTAAAGTTTTTTCCCGCATCCGATCGGGACATTGGGGATTGCCTAAGTAGTGAGACAACTTCCTGGGCTTTCGGCATATTGTGGTAGGGTGGTCAGTTCCTTTCCACGCCGCCTTTACTTCCCCAACTCGAAGCCAGGTACTCATTACTGCTGGGTGAACAAGAGAAAGCGGAAAGAATACCATGTCCGAACCGAGGCTAAAACCCGGATTTTCCGCTTCGGAGACGAGCGCACTAACCGCTTCGCCACCGCATCTGTATTACTCCTCTTTTAATAATAATAGTTAGCATTTGTATAGCGAAAATCCCTGCATTATTCTTAGGGAGTTGTGTGTTTTGTTTATAAAAAGTGCTATAGTAAATCAAACTGTTTATACCTAGATATCTGGAAGTTTCTTCTCTGACACAGAGGTTGACGTGTAATGACCCTCCATCTTTCACGGTCGCGAGCTGCCGTTTCACATTCTGCCATACCCACGCCAGTCTCTGTTTTTGTGTTATCCATTCAAGTTACTCTTTGTCTTCCCTTGGCTCTTCTGCCTCACATCTTTCCTTCAAGCAACTTCTTTTCTATGGTCTAGTGTCGTTTTAAGTGGCTGTACTAGTATTGTGTTTTCCTAATTTTTTAAAATTCAGTAGGGTTTGTCTACCATTCATTAAGAACTGCTATTTCATAAATGAAACAAGGCGTTTTTTACAGTACCAGAAACGATTTTTTGGTATTATTACACATAAAGTGTTAAGAACGCTGTTTGTTGTTGTTGTTGTTGTTGTTGTTGTTGTTGTTGTTGTCGTTGTTGCTGTTTTGCTTTTGTTTTTGTTTTCGTTTTTTTTAAGAAGACAGTGAGCCGTCTTGTAGATTATTGTCTTTATGACCACGGTCTGTGGTGCAGTGGTCTTTACAATGGTCTCGTGTTGTTTTAAGTGGCTATAATATATTGCATTTTCCAAAAAAAACTATTTTATTCCGCAGGGTTTATCTACCGTTAATAAAGAATTGCTATTTAAGAAATGAAACAAGGTGTTTTCTAGTGCCAGACACGACATTAATTGTATCATTACACATAAAGTGTGAAAAACTCTGGGTTTTTGTGTTGCTTTTTTATTTTTTTATTTTTTAAAATGAGACAGAGGGCCATCTTGTAGATTACCGTCTTTGTGACCAGCGTCTGTGGTGCAGTGGTTAGTTAGGCACTTCGCTGTCACACACGACAGGAGACCAGCTTTAGATTCCCGAGTGAAGTGAATGGCTGTCGAGTGTCTTGATCTTTCTGTTGGGATGTTGTATCCCATCGGTATCAACTATAGTGCGATCTAAAATTCGTGGCGCAACTTACTCTCAAATAATAATATCTTTATAACGGGTAAATCAATGTCGCCCATACTTTGCACAGCAGTTTCGCTCAATTAGTCTTAACTTGACCATATATATCCACAAAAATTGAGGCTAGATTTTAAAACTTTTCTTCATAAATTCGTATAAAATACTAGAAACCTCCTTCTCGCGGAAAATAGAATTGTTCACAGCACTTCCCGCTCCTCACACACATTTTGTATACGCATGTGGGTTACGTCATAGCGCAGTTCAGCTCACCAATGATACTTTTTAGTTGCAAAACAAGTTACAAGAACTTAATTTTGTAGTGAACACTATTTGCACTAAATGTTCTCTAGACATGAGTTCAATAAAGATAATCTCGCGATTAGAAAAAAAATGACGAACTTGCTTTTTAAAACGATCTCGTCCCAGCTGTAAACTTTTTAAAATCAGTAGAAGCCACCCACTAGGATTTTTTAAAATAAGCATTTAGTAAGAAATTTTCTAGCATAGAGCTTATAGGTCTTTTAAAAAATTGATCTGTTAAGACAAATTGATACACGTCTCTGTGGAAAAGCTGGAGTGTTTAAGTTCGATAGTTGAGGCGATATTTGACAATAAGTTGGGCCCCAAATTTTTGACCGCACTATACACCATAAAACAAAACTTATACAGTGAATAGACAATGACGTACCCTTTCTTTCTATTTTTAGCTCAGAATTTTCTGGACTAACAACAACTTCCGGCTTCAAATCATCTGTGTCCACGTCTTTCTCAAACCGCATATCGTTTGTGTGAACTGAAAATTACCCCAATAATAACCGACCGGTGGCACTGTTATGAGAGAGTGCCTTATCAGCATACGAGTTCTGAGACCTCAATTTTTTTATCTTTTGAAAGACTATTATGATCATCAATATAGAGGTCCGTACCGATTCTTGGAACGTCGTGTTTATTGAGAATAAATGCCGCGTTATGGCCGGTGTTTTATCAAATGTCGTACGGACCTTTTTTTCACGGTGCTTCCCGTTTACCCTTCACCTGTGATGGATAGGTCGCTTTGTGTGAGGTCAATTTTAGCGCGGGTCCACAATCGATCTACTAAATTTTTATGATATTCTGATCGATTTCTTACTCTTCGTTTACCCCCGTGAACGTATAAAAAAAATCTCCACCGACCTTCCCCCCCCCCCTTTTCACATTCTTCTGTTCCTTTTGTTGTGTTGTTTTCTCTTCTTTAAAGTTGAAATTCTCCGTTGAATGATCATTGCTTAATATTTAAAGTCAATGGGTATAACTCACTCTCTCTCTCTCTCTCTCTCTCTCTCTCTCTCTCACACACACACACACACACACACGCCGATACACAAACGCACACATACTTTTGAAAGTGCAACAACCTCCTCTCCCCGTGTCCCAGTGAAGAGAAGAGAACACGATAAAAACGACGTGAAAACAGGCATCGCGGAGTAAACCTAATTTCAGATAATGCGGAAGAAAGCCAAGGCTTTCGAGCTTGGCGGCTATAACCGGATTGTCTTTAAAAGGGCCATTAAATGAGTAGTCTTTTGTTTGAAAAGCTTTAGGGGGATGCACACCTAGGATAAGAAAGACACTTTCGAAAATCCACATCAAATGTATCAAAACAATTCAGTGCAAGGAGGATAATCTAATTAAAAAGAGAACAGTTACTGTTTTCTTGGGACATATTTTTCTAACACACAGCTATCCTCAAATCCCTCATTTTGACAGCGTTGTATGTATTTGAGTGCGGTCAAAAATTCGTGGCGCAACTTACTGTCAAATATTTCCTAAACTATCGAACATAGACTCTCAAGCTTTTGCAGAATGACTTGAATCATTTTGTCGTAATATATTTTATAGATCACCTATTTATAACCTCCTTGGAGGGTTTTCAGGTTTTCCTTCACGGAGGGTCAAATGCTACAGCTGTGGGATTATCCGACCCAGTCGTCCATATTAAACACGTTGGGATTTTCTTCTCTGCATTATAGGTGCATTTGTATTGTTTTAACTCATTGAAGACCCCCATACCCCCTGGGGCAGTGCCACTGACTGAAGTGTCTTTAGGCCATTCCCAAAGGGGGGACATTTCTCGTTCAAGCATAGTAG
>NW_004797473.1:244566-246065 GCF_000002075.1 Aplysia californica | reverse complement strand
CATCATCATCATCATCATCATCATCATCATCATCATCATCATCATCATCATCACCATCATCATCATCATCATCATCATCATCATCAAGATAACCATCATCATCACCAGTGTAAATAGTCAAAATTATTATTTTTAAAAAATCTGATTTAAATCATTGAAAAAAATAGTTCTTACGTTGTTGTGTACTTAGGAAAGGCACTTTACACGAATGTTCCACTCGGATCGATCCTTTCGAAGATGGACGTTTAACTCGGATGTCCGCCTCTTAATAAAATAACTTAATAGTGTTGATAAAGAGCTAAAACAGCACCTGAACATGGATGGCTGGTGCCTCTATCAATAAATCATTGATGGTCAAGGGGTGTTAAACCTATACCATTTTACCATTCTCTTCCATTTTTTCAGTCAGAATATTGTATTCACCACAGCTTAGGACAGAGTGGCATCGATGGCCTAGCGGGTAGGCAGGCTATCGGACCCGTCCGCCCAAAAAATAAAATTAAATTATAAATAAAGGAATAAAGTAAAAACAAAATTGATAAAAACGATCTAAATTGCGTCGATGGTGCGCAAAATGTTAAACCGCCTGTCATTTCTCATGGGAAGAATTCCGCTTTATTTTCATGAGCGGCCCTTACAGGAAGCAGCTCGTTCCCTATTTTTCTCATTATTTTATTATTATGATTATGATCATTATTATTATTATGATTATTATGATTATGATTATGATTATTATTATTATTATGATTATTATTATTATTACTATTATTATTATTATCATTATTATGACCTAAATTGTGAAGATGGGGGTGTAAAACGATGAACATCAGTCACAGCTCAAACACTTCCTTCAATTTGTTACAGCACAGTGCTTGCTATAACAGCTTTATGTTCACGACTTCACCGGGCTTTCTCCATTCTGAGACAACTTGAGCATGCAGACGACAAAAACGACCCCCAAAAAAGAAAAATATAACAAGTAAAAGAAGAAAATATCAACTAAAAACGGGACTTCTTGGACCATCTGAACCCCAGTGACAAATTATACAACGGGCAATTTATGGGAAAACTAGCTGAAACTGACTGCAAATGCATGTATTTTCTACCCACTGTTGCTTCCTTCCAAGTTTGAGAGTGCTGAAATGTGCTGCGCTTTGATGAACTAGAAAGTTTCAGGTTGCAAGACGTGACGTCATGGGGCATAAACATTCCATTCTGGGCTTGGGCATTTCTCTCAATGAATCTCAATGTCAAATGACGTCATGATGCTATCTTCAGTTGGTCACGAAAAGAGGTGGGAATGCGACGTGATGTATTATGTGCCTGTCTGCAAGATAAAAAAAAAAAGAGAGAGAGAGAGAGAGAGAGAGAGAGAGAGAGAGAGAGAGAGGGGGGGGGAAGAGAGAGAGAGAAAGAAAAAAAAGAGAGAGAGAGAGAGAGGGAAAGAGAGAGAGAGAGAGAGGGGGAGGGAGAGAGAAAGAAAGAAAGAGAGAGAGAGC
>NW_004797473.1:225668-242967 GCF_000002075.1 Aplysia californica | reverse complement strand
AGATAGATAGATAGATAGATAGATAGATAGATAGATAGATAGATAGATAGATAGACTATCTATTATGAAAGGATCTGAGCAAAGGTCTCGTTGAAAGACAACACCGAGAAAAAAAGCTCTTACCCGAGCCGTGCTGACAAAATGAGTTACTTCTCACAATCCACAAATCGATATGTCGGCCAAAATACGACCCTTGTGTCATATTTGTAAATTTTCTATCGATGCCATTTAAATAATATTACTTGCCTTTTTAGTATTTCAGACTAATAAGTTGTAAAAATTTCACCTATCAGCGTGATGTATTTATTTTCATAGGGCTCAAACCTGAGAAGTAACTAATTATTTCTGCACACTTCACATTTCTTTGTCGGATGATTACTCAAAACTGACACTTCGATATAGTGAGCACTACTTGATTACTTTACAAGCTGTTGTTTCCTCAAATCCAAGAGTCAAATAACAAAGATATCCAGTTTAAGCACTGTTTAGAATGAAATGTGAATTGGTAAAACCGTTTTTGACGTCATGCCACAGGAGACCGAGACTAATCGGAATGTAATCTATACATATTATATTTATTTGTGAAAGTTCGTCACTTTGGTCGCCTTAAACTTCCCAACCACTTAACTTTCAAATTTGACCAAATTAACGGTGGTTCAGAATCATTTAAAGGGTGCACAGTTCCTTAGAGGAGCATGAAGTCACGGTAGCTTAGTTTTCAGTTTTTCATTAGTTTCGCTTGGATCTAATCTTTTGAAAGTTCGTCTTCTAAGACGCTATTGTAAACAAGTGAAATTTCCGGTCACTAACCGTGGGTACCTTTGAAATTCTGGAGGGTACAACCACGAAAGCGGAATAGAGAATCAATCTATATATCTTTATATCTAGACCTAATTCTGCATCTCTCAAAATTTATTGCTCCATTCCAGTAGAG
Organism: Aplysia californica; assembly: GCF_000002075.1. Lineage (NCBI taxonomy): Eukaryota > Metazoa > Mollusca > Gastropoda > Aplysiida > Aplysiidae > Aplysia > Aplysia californica. The sequence goes on along the minus strand of NW_004797473.1, from coordinate 242,033 downwards.
TGTAAATATAGTAGGCCAATGACTTTCAATTGATGTTAAAGCGCCGATCATTCCTTTCTTCGAAGGAGGGCCCAGCTAGTAGTGAATAAGTTACAGCATTTTATTTGTGTTACTGCGCCGTGAAATAAAGTGCTCGTCATTTTCAAAACATAATATGGAGTTATTTGGATCATCTTAAAGTTAAAGCATGACGTTCATTTCTTTTGTGTCTGATGAAAACATACATCAACTGTCTAGAATAGATGTCGAGATATTTGCGATTGAAGGAGGTGTGGGCCGCTTGGTGTTACAGGTAAAATTAGCGAAAAAAAAATAGATGGAAAGTTTGGTTACCTCCAAAACTTGAGTGTTCTCTGAAATTGCAAATTTACATTTTTTTTCCTTTGACCAAAGTTTTTTTCCAGCAAAGTCAGATCAGAAATTCGTTTCTGTGTGAATATAAAAGGTGCGCAGTCACAAAATGAAAAGGTAAGAAATACCCAGACCAGACCATCAATAATTTATTTATAGAGGCACCAGCCATCATAAGAAATACCCTTCGAGTGAGAAAATGTCGATTTCCTTTATTTTATTATTTTGACCAGCGTCTAATTTCACAATTCCTCACATTTTTGCTCCCCTCATACTACCCTTCCTCTTTACTGGGTAAATCTCACTAAAAATACTTCTGCAACATGATTTTCTGACACTTTCCGTGTTATTTCATCCATTTGAAGCCGTTGATCAGAACAAATAATCATTGATTTGAAAATCCTGGTGTATCAAAAGTTCTTAAAATGTTAAAGGTCCTGGTTTATCTTGAATTCCTAACGTGGGAAATGGTGGCAGGGAATCCGACACCATGGGGATTGAGATTATTGTTGTGCTGATAAATGAAATTATCTGTGACACTGGGGACAGTATAATATTATTATCCCACAATTGTCTGATCTTACGTTGGTTTCGAAAAATCAGAATTTATCTTTTGACAGCTTTAATAACATACTGGCGAAAAATGTGCTTGTTTGAAACATACGGCAAATTTGACACCCACGTATGACATTTTTTGTTGATTTGTTCTGTTTAGTTTTATTATGGTTTTACGCCGCTCGCAACTGCATAAGGTCATATGAGCTCCAATGGGTGGATGTCAACAGAAAGGTCAAAACGCGGAATCAGGCTTACTCTGCTCACCTCTCAAGCCTCAACAGCACAAAGTCTACTCCGACTGTCAAAGCACCCTGAAAATAGCCGCTCACGTACAAGGGAGTGACAAACATACAAAAGAAGAAGAGAAAAAATGACTATAGTAAGGATGAGGAAAGAAAAAAACAGCAGTTCCCCTTATGCTGCTCCGGCACAGTATGAGCATGGCATTGGTAAATCAGTCCCTTTACCATTCTACGGTGCATAAGAACATACTTCAGTCCGTGGTACTACCCTGGAAGGGGTGGGGTGGGGGAGAGGGGGGAGGGATTGTTCTTTTGTTGAGGTAAAAAAGAAGGTGCATGTTCTTGTGGTCTAGGGGTACGGTGTTGGCCTCTCAGTCAAACAATTCTGAGATCGAATCTTGTCAGCATAAAAAAGAGATCTTCTCTAAATCGCTCTCCTTTGTCCTCCTTTTGTGTTCTCTAGTACTGTTCTGTCGTCTGCTTTCATCTATTTTTTAAATTTTTTTTTTGTTGGGGGGGGGGGGCTCAACACCTTTTATATTCGTGTAAAAACGCAGTTCTATGTGGATTTTACAAGACATTTTTGATTAAAGGCACAAAATATACATTTAAAGTTTCCATGGACTCTCAAGTTTTGAGGGTCAATAAACTTTCATAGCATGTTTTCTCACGAATTTTACCTCTGAAAGAAAGCGAACCCCATTTCTTTCGATTGCAAATATTTCGACATTTATTCAAGATCGATGGAGGTTTTTTATCATCAAAAGTAAGACAAGCATATAAATGAAACCAATGGCTATACATGCCCAAAAATACGAGCCCCTGATGGTACCACGATACCACATTTATTTCATTCCTATGGTTAACATTTTCCCTAGTAAAATCCACAAATAAAATTATGTGTTTTAAATGGACATAATAGGTGTTCACCCAAAACATGAAAAAAAAGGGAATATAAACCATTAGATCTACCCCCCTCCCCCCAAACCCCCCCCCCCCCCCAGAAAAAACCCCAGATTCTCAAAAAGGCAGAAATATGTCGGTTTCTTGGATTCCATTATTTTTGATGAGCTCCTGATTTCCCCAGGATGCCATACATTTTTGTTTGAAGCTGACTTTGGTGGCTGTTGATGATTTTGTCACATAGGACTGTGAATATGATAGCTGCTGGTTGTTTTTGTTGTCTGTGAAGATTGTGGTGTTGATGATCCTGATAGCAGTTAAAGCTGTCAGTGGTCGTCGTTTGTTCACGCAGGAGTCTCCGCTCGCAATCACAGCAGAAGACGGGGACAGAGTTATTGACCCTAGAGTGATCAGTGTGATTTAAGGACTTTATCTAGGACTTTGGATTCGAGTCCACAACTTACGAGTACTCGTGTAATTACTCGATTGCTTTCTTATTAATACTCGAGTACTCGAGTACTGGGGCCATGAAAAAAAAATCTAATGTGTTATTTGCTGATTCTTTTTACCAAATTTACCTTTTTATTAATAACAACACAACTGCAAAGGCAGAAAATGTTAATACTGGTAAAAATAACAATACGAAATTTACTGAAAGGATTTCTTCTTCTTCTTCCTCGTTCTCGGCTGAAATGATTTGAATAGTGCACAAAAAGGACAAAACAAACAAACAAACAAAAAACAAACAAACCCCAATACAATGCAGCGAAAACAATGTAAAGGGAAATATCTTTGCGTCTACCAAAAAGCCCTTTCTGGATTCTATAAAGTAGGCAATCGAGTAATTACTCGAGCAGTCATAAGTTGTGGACTCGAGTTTATACTCGAGTATTTAAAAGCTATACGATCAAGTACTCACGGAGGCTGACAACTCGAATTTCTGATTAAGCGAATACCTAAATAAACTCGGGTACTCGCACACCCCAAGTCTGATTTACGAGCAGATGTTGTGTCGTAGCCGGAGATGAACTCACTCGAGCGACAATCTCAAGTTAAGTTTTCAGATCAAATAAAAGATCATGTCAGCTCGCTTTGTCTATGTTCAAGATATTAAATGCGTTGATCTCCCTTTTCACCAGATTCTCATTCTCTCACTGAGAAATGTTGTTGGGAAACTAATCATGTTTTTTCATTAACACGTTTCATGGATCGAAAAGCACTAATGAGAACGGATTGGGCGGTGCTGTTGGAAATAAAGTCTGGAAAACGTGTTTTAAACAGGAATTGGACAAACTGTCAGTTCCAAAGGTTAATTAAACAAACTACGTTGCGCGTACCTCGACAGTTGGCGGTTGGCGGGTGCTCTGGTGTGATTTACTCCTTCTTTCCCATTAAACATAATACATCGTCTTCATCTTTACTTCACCTGTTTTTTGTTCTTGTTACTCGCATGTAACACCCACACTCTAATGTTCGGTACTTATATTATGACCTAACTGTGTTTCAAGTGGGCAAAACCAAGATATAAAAAGACTTGACAGGCTCTTCCGTATTATTGGACCATTGGGGCTATCAATTGTTGTGCGAATGTCTCTGGATGTAAGGGACACAGCAATGGGAACACGTTTTTTTAAAATATATTTTTTAAAAGAAAATTCTTTTCTTGCCGAGATGGCCATAAAATGATCGGGTGATCTTTCGTAAAAAGACTAGTCTTTACAAGAAATCACAGCCGGTGTCTTTGGTGTAGAGGTTAGGCGCTTCAACATCGCACAGAGGAGATCTGAGTTCGATTCCCAATTAGGATGACAATTTCTATAGGGTATCTTGGTCTTTTCAAGGGGATATTGTATCCCTTTCAGCCCGGTATGACCCTGAGAGGCCTCCTAAATAATCAAAACTATGACCATGATCGTGTATATCTATTTTTGGGGGGAAAGGGGGGGGGGGGTTGTTCTACGGCGCTCGCAACTGCATAAGGTGATATGAGCGCGCGGGACACATTAAGCATTTTCAGTTTGTTGGAAATTTATAATTTTGCCCAGGTGGCGACCGAAACCTACTCTTACCGGTTGGACCACCAAGGGATCTTTAGAGTACGCAACTTGCACACGGGGCCTGCAAGATTTTTCGCAAGAAAGTGGAGACGAAAGAAGACGATAGAACATTGCTAGAGAGCTGGGAAGGAGGTAATAGGAGATTATTTTAGAGAAGAAAAATTTCCGTCGCTATCTGAATTTGAACCCGGGACCTATTGAACGAGAGGCGAACACCTTAGCCTCTCGGCCACAAGAGCCTCATAAATAAATCTGCATTTAAAAAGTAATATAAAGAAGCCACAACAGAAAACCCCAAGAAATCTCCCCAGAGTACGGACAAAAAATAGGACTCAATGCTTTTGGTTATAGTACGACTTTTACGGCACTTGCAGCACAATATGTCATAATATAATAGATGTGTTACAAGAGAGTAACATGCACACAAAAAATTAGGAGAGATAAAGGCGATAGATGTTTGATAGGAAAAAAGAGCAAACCACATCAGAGCACCATTTGCTAAACCACCCACAGTGTGAACAGTTTTAGCTTTTAGAAAGAGTTTTACGGCACTTGCAACACAATAACATCATATAAGTGACATAATTGTGCTGCAAATGTCGTACAACCCTTACCAAAACAGTTCTGCATCCTCGCTGCATCCGAAAGCAAAAGATGAACGTAAAAGAATTCATATATGGTGAAAACGTTATTTGATATAAGCAAAATCACACACACACACACACACACACACACACACACACACACACACACACACACACACACAAACGAACACACGATCAAACAACCGGAGCAATGATTGAGTATGAAATGAAATTTATCCCATATAAAAAAAATTAATCTTAGACAGTAATCAGCGTTAACTCGTGACTTTCACAAGTAGCCAGGCAGACATTGGATTCTTGATCTGACACATTGCAAAAGTTATTTTCATATCAGCATCATCTTTGACATTATCGCTGAAATAAACCTTCATGGTACTCTCAAGGATCCTGTTAATAGTATTCAAGATTAACCGAGTGGTGAAAGTTAAGAAAGATCAGTAGACTTGTTATCCCCCGCCCACATCTCATCCCATCTCCCAGACACAGTGTCTGGTCCTCGTGACATTCTCTTCAGTAAGCAGAGTTGCCACTCACAACATCGAACGATCTGTGCCGTTGGTTGGCGGGTGCTTTGGCGTGCATTGTTCATTTTGTGGCGTCGGTGGCCTAGTGGTTAGGCTACCGGACTCGTTATCGTGAGGGTGCGGGTTTGTGGGATCGAGCCACGGGCCCGACGGTTGTGTCCTTGGGAAAGGCACTTTACTCGAATTTTCCTCACTTCACCCAGGTGGGAATGGGTACCCGGCCTTAGACAGCGAAAGATCTTGTCAGTATGTTAGTGTTTTAGCGCCTATAAATGGCTGTTTGCACTGTATGCTTCCCTGGAAATTGAGGTCGTTTCAGAATGCTCTCAGGTCTGCTGGGGTAATAGTATAGATTGTGAAGCGCATAGAGCTTGCTGTTGAGCGGGGATTTGCGCTATACAAATGCTATCTATTTTTTTTTTTTCTATCAAATATCTAACCCGTTCTATTACGTATCTGATCACTAAGTTTAATCGTAAGGCTAATCTTAAAGATTTCACCCTCCCCTTTCCACCCCCCCGCTCCTCCAAACCGGGTGCTCCTGTGTTGTTTTCTCCTTCTTGGCTTCCAAACATCTATCTTCCTGGTCTCTCCTCCCTTTTTGTGTCTATTACTCTCTTGAAAAATTGAAACAACCTACTTTGAGAACCTAAATAGATGAGTAATGGGGAAAGATCAGGGTAATGTAACTTTTTCAAGAGCATCCGACCAAAGGAATGAATGGAGAACCGAGATCGCCGATGTCTGCCGCTGATCTGGCACTGGATGATGATGATGTCTTTCTGTGTACTACATGCTTGATTTACAACCTGGTATCTGATGTCTTCCTTTCTCTATCTGTGTTCTTCTCGTGATGTGTCTGGTCTTTCAGAGTTAATTTCATTTTACATGTCCGTGATACTGCTTTGTTGTGCTTTGCTGATGATCCACGCTTAGCTCTTGTAATAAAGAAATGCGAGGCATGCGTACAAATGGGTTACCTCTCGTATTATAGCACTTTGGACAGAGATACGTCAAATTTATAGACTGAGTTTGTATATTTTATTACTGTAAATTTCAATGATAAGTGACATATTTAACTTGAAGAAAATAGTGTCGGTTGATAATCTACAACTTTCCTCGTGTCGAATTTGGGGCGATATCTCCATTCGTGGATTACCGGAAGTGACTCATGGTGCCAGCGCGATTCACAAAATAGCTCGTTCGTCAAGATCTGATGATGACATATACATCCACAGGAGACTTTTTTTCAGCGAAATAGTGGAATTTTGAAGAATTAAACGTTACAATGTCTTGTGGCATTTACAGCGGCCGATTTGACCAAATTCTGGGAGAGACAAATTTGCCACATTTTGAACATTTAAAGGCTCCACTTCCGCTTGTGGACGTTCACAGGTTGCAGGCTTCTTTCGAGTAACAATGTCACTGATATGAAAATTGATCTGATGAGTAGTCTCTCTGCCCTCATCTGAAATACTTCGCAAGGAGAGAAGAATGGAAATGCGTAGGTAATTGCACTTGCCTTTTGTACTTGAGTTTCAATTACGTTGTCAATCTTCAGTTTTCATAGAAAATTTATTGTGCGACGTATATGGCGTTTTCCTACTTGTGTACAGTGTGCCAGGAACTTGGGTACTGGATACACATCACTAGGGTAATTAGTCAGTTTTAACGGGCTCTGAGGCTTTTAAAATAGCCAATCTTTGGTAGCCACTTTCTCACTAATTAAACCTCTGAAACCATGCGACCCCACCTTTTTCAATCGCAAATATCTCGACATGTACTCAAGATAAATGGGCAATTCTTTCTTTGAAAGAAATGTAAATGATAATGCCTTAAGGTAATACCAAAAACTCTACTTGCCAAAAATGGATAAGCGCTTTATTCCACCACTATGCTTCACAAGGCACGATTTCTGTAAAGATGCTGACCAGTAACATACGATATAAATTCTAGGTAGCTTGACACAATTGTGAGGCATTATGTTGAAGTCAGGCGCTTGTCAAAATAATGAAATCAAAGAAATCGGCATTTAAAATAATTTTTTTTTTGGCTGATTGGCAATTGTTTTTCTTCTAATGTTCATTTTTTTGTCTCAACACCTTTTAAGTCCATTTAAAAATACATAATATGTGTGTGACTTTTCCTGAAAAACATTGATTAAAGGCACAAAAGAATGTATATTTCCAAATTTTGATGGTCATTTTCTTGCCAATCTCACTTCTGAAACCAGGTACCCCTGACGTCTTTCAATAGCAAATATTTCGACTTCTATTTAACGTAGGTGGGCTTTTTTCACCAAAAGGAATGCAATGAACAGGCTTGAAGATGACACCAATAACTCAACATTGTCAAAACATTGATGAGCTCCTGATTTCTGCGCGTTGTGACACAATTTTCTTTGTTTTCTCCTGGCGGGCAGCTTTAATTAACTCTGCCTGCCAGTAGCAAAATTAAATAGGGCAATTGGAACAATAATGCAACCTGGAGTGAAGCAAAACACATACAGAAACTCTCTCTCTCTCTAACTCTCTCTCTCTCTCTCTCTCTCTCTCTCTCTCTCTCTCTCTCTCTCTCTCTCTCTCTCTCTCACACACACACACACACACACACACGCACACACACACACACACACACACACACACACACACATTCATACATACACGCACACATACACACACAGACACACACAGACACACATTCATACAATTACACATACACACATAAAACACGCTCACAAACCAACATACACCGTGACGAACAAACCCACACACATCCGCTTACCCCCACATTCTCTCCCATTACTTCTGTTATTTAGCTATGTGTCAGATCACAACAGAGTCCGGATCTAAATTAATTTGCTTTACGACGAGCGTTCATGACACTATTTCATCGCAGCATGAGAGAAAATCCATTCGATTTGCGTGCTATTACGTCATTCAAATTCTACTCCCTTCAAAAGTGCAACTTCATCAAATAACGTTACATTTCAAACAGGTCGAACAGTTCTACTTCGATACGATCGCATCTCGTGTGTGCGCTCATTAACTCCATATTGTCAGACAAAATCATGCGTGTGGTTGACAAGTGTTCTGATGTGGTTTGTTTCTCCTTTCCCATCAAACATCTATCGTCCTAATCTATGCACCTTCTCTTTTGTGTTTGTTCCTCACTTGTAACACTTAAAATCATCGGCATTCGTTTGACCCTATTGTGTTGCCAGTGCCGTGAAACTCCTACTAAAACTAACGCCCCATCCACACAACTAAGTTGTTTAAGAGGCGGGACCTACGAGTTTAAAGTCCATCTCCGAAAGGACCGAGCCAATTGGGAAATTCGTGTAAAGTACCTTTTCCAAGGACATAACGTCGCAACGAGCTGAGGCTCGATCTCCAGAATCCGCAATCTCACGATTACGAGCCCGGTAGCCTAACCACTAGGCTACCAATAACGCCACTTCACATTGATAAAAGTATAGTGGAAATTGCCAAAAAGCAAATTAACTATTTACGAGTGCTGTTTGTATGTTTGTTCAATGTTTTTTTTCTTTTTTCTAGTTGTTGTCAACTTTTTTTGTTTGTCTGTAATGCTGTTATCGTTCAGATGTGTCTGTGTCTGTTGACTTAGTTTACTGGATCCAAAGAGGTTATAATATTATTATGTCTCACGACAGGGTAAAATCAGGCCCTCGTCAGTTTTTAGAACAAGTAAAGTTATTGGTATTACCTTAAAGTGTGTTCATTTGTCTTGCCCTTGAGGTAAAAAATACCCATACATCTTGAACACAAGTCAAGATATTTGCTTTTGACGAAGGAGGGGGTCGCCTGGTTTCAGAGATAAAATCAGCTAGAAAAAAGGACGCCCAAACTTTGTTATTTTCATAGCTTCAGAGTAAGTGGAAACTGAAAATTTACATTTTTATGCCTTAATTCATCGTTTTTCAGTCAAATCCAGACAACGATATTTACTTAAATATACATAAAAGTTTCTGTATTCAAAAATAAAAATTCGATAAAAATTACCAAACAGGAACAAAAATGCAGATTTCCCCACGATGACTCACATAAGCTTATTTGGTACAAGAGTCCGTAGCAGAGATGTTCTCCACGTAAACGAACGGGGACTGCTACTGCTTGTGCCCACTCCGGGACGCTGAACCTCAAGGGCAAGACATGTGCAGCTTAACAGATGAGTGGGTAATTTTCGAGAAATCTACAAATTTAAACTGAAATAGGGGGAAAAGGTGATGTTTAATATACTAGAGCTCGTGGGGAGCGGGGTAGGGGCTCAAATTGTTCATGTAAATGGGGGAATGCCCAGCCATGCCGATGAGTGTAAGAAGGCCCCCATTTCTGACACGTCTGACGTCACTGCAGCTAGCGCTAGTATTATTATATATAATAACCTCTTTGACTTGCTTTTCCCCTACTTCGATTGGCCTTACCGGAGACACATGTTCAACAAAGGTCTCTCATTTTACAAGCTCTTGCTTAGCTGAAGGGAGAGGCAACTCTTCAAGACAGATGTTTGACGGTTGCTCTGCTAAGGTGTGATTTAATTGCTCCTTATTTCCGATTAAACATCTATCTTTCTTACCTACCCTCCTTCTTTTATGTGTTTGTCCCTCAGGGGGGCGCAACCCCCCCCCCCCTGAAAATTGATAAGGTGTGTGTGGGGGGGGGGGGGGGGACGGGACGCTTATCCGATACTTAAGAGTAAGAATGAATTTTCTAAAATTTATTTATGACGTCACGGGGCGGATTGTTGCTCAGGTGATTACGCCGAGTTCACATAAACACGCTATTTTATCTGAGTTGAAACGGTCACCATGCATGCGTTGACTTCATCCGATGTCGAAATCTGATTGAGGAGGACAAAACTATCAAAAGGATTTCAACGACGATTGGCATCATAGCACGCAAGAGGAGACATTAGATTTAGATAAAGTAATTCTGTGTGCACATCCTGTCAACTAGCATCATGAGACCTTTACGTCTTTTCACGATAGCCGCTCCATCCCCAAAATAGCGCGATATCAGAACAGGCCCCCTTTGCAGAACTGCCCAGTTTCGAACTTGGAACAGCTTCCGTGTGTGTTGTGTTGTAGAGACTGGCGGGAGATAACGTAACAGCCTCTGATTCTGATTGCACAGCTAGGAGATCTCAAACTAGCTATTAAAAAAAAACCCGGTGAAGCTCGAGAGGGCAAAATGTAGATGGGGTGGGGTGGGGTGGGGTTGGGTAATGGCGACGTTATTTTTTCATGCTTTGTGTCGTTGTTGGTTTGTTTTTGTTTGTTTGTTGCTGTTTCGTTGTTGTTGTTTTTTGGAGCGTGTGTGTGTGTGTGTGTGAAAGGGGGGGGGGGGCAGGTTTCCTATTCTGTGTTATTGGTTGCCTGTTTTGTGTGTGTGTGTGTGGGGGGGGGGGGGGTTTGAGTATGAAGAAACACATAGATACGATAATGGTCAATTAGTGCTGAGGAGAAAACAGACAGACAGACAGACAGACAGACAAACAGACAGACAGACAGACAGACAGACAGACAGACAGACAGACAGGCAAACAGACAGACAGTCAGACAGACACAACAGAGGAAAAGTAAAGAAGTAGGACCTACCAGTGGTGCTCTCCAACCATCCACACAGAGGTGAGGGGGATGGGGGACAAAATACTTCAATATCATTTCCAGGCTGCACGGGTTAATTTGTGCATTGTAAATGTTTTACGTCCATACCGGTACAAATTTGATAATGTAGGAGGCCAGCTGTTTCGACCATGTTTGGTGGGTGGTTGACAGGTGCTCCGGTGAGGTTTGCTCCTTCTTACCTATAAAAAATCTACTATCCTTATCTCTCCTTCTCTTGTATGTTTGTTTCTCTCTAGTAACATCTCTAATCTTCGGAATTTATATGACCACATTGTGTTGCAAGTGCCGCAAAATGTTTACTGCATAAAAAGCAGCAATAGGAAAGCACAGAAGAAATGAGTTTTTTCGTATAGCCAGTATTAACACAAGCAAAAAAGGATATCAGAGCTTAAGTATTCACCTTTAATGAAACAAATTTGATAGAAAGCAACATAAAAAGCAGAAACTTTTTTTTCGGATCGAAGGATTGAGTGAGCCTGGTATAAATGAATTACACTAACGTATCACACACAAGGGACAGGCTGAAATGTGATTATCATAATGAAATATTATGAAACATGCTTACAAAATGAGTTATGATACTTCTCTGATTTTCGCCCTATGGATACAGATATAGACATGACATTTACGGGTTGAGTTTGTACAATTTATTATTTCATAAAATGAAAAAAGATAACTGAAGAAAATGGCATTCGTTTACTATCTACAAAATGTGATGTGTCTACGTTGGTCGACATCTCCATAATTTGTGGATTGTGAGAAGTAACTCATTATTTAGTCAACGCGCCTCCCACATGTTCCTGGCGTCTCCTCCAAGAACTGAGTTGTAACCTCACTCACTTAATGTAATATTGTCTTGAGCTGTTGCTCGCAAAGTTTAAAAAAAAGAGGTTTAACTTAAGAATAGAATAGCTGCAAGTTGCATTGATTTTTACCACTGATTTTGTGTAGTTTGTTTGCTTGTTTTAGTAAAGAGAAGCACAGCAACAAAATAATGTTACTTTAGTGTTTGGGAAAAAGTTAGATATTCATACAGAAATAACAAAGGAAGAGGAAGGAAGTAGGACCTGCCAGTGGCACCTGTTACCACGGCGTACGAAATGGTACAAAAGTAAGAGCAAAAATAGAGCTCATCAAAATTCTTATCACAGGATTGTTTTGGAAAAGGGAACAACCATTCCCAATACTCAAACTGCTTGCTCCTGACTGTGTAACTTGAAAACATTGGTCAAAATAGGGTTTCGTGTCTGTGTGACTGACCTCTGTCCAGTCCTCGCTGCATTCAAACTCCTGTTCCTCCACGTCTGGGTTCAGTCTCAAGACCGCACAGCCAAAGACTGGCAGAAGAACCCGACCCTCCAACACATCTGTGACTAAGTTCTTGTTCAAACTGGCCACGGTTAATGACGAGGTCCACTGACCATTTTCGCCTGTGGTCTGAGTCCTCTTCTGATCCCTGCCGTGTCCACCATTGCTCCTCACGTTGTCATCGGGTAGATAGACGAGTCGATCTTCGAAAGAGCTGGGGCGAGACGCCAAGTGAGTCTGCTGGATAAACCAAGCCACAGTTGTAAAGAATTTATGTGGGTCCCATTCACTGTAGGTCTGGATTACTGTGAAGTTCATTCTAAAGTACCAATGCTTTTTGTACTGTTCTAACTCATAAAGCAATTTTGGGAGACTGAACACGGACACGTTAAAGAAATAGTTGAAACCATGGTCGGAAACGTTTTGGATTTGAGGGAATACTTCTGGTAGGGCGCAGGAGACGAAGCGGGTGAGGTGTTGAAGAACAGATGAGGAGAGGGGTGGACTGGGGTGTCCGACAACGGCAGTGACGTAAGCATCATGACGACATCCGGTCTCTGTTTGCTCTCCAGAGAGGGCGCACTGGAACAGAAACGTGTCGAGGTAAAGGAAGAACTACCCTTGTGGTAAAACTGACATACAAGGTACATGTATAGGTTTAACGCTCCTGTCAACACTATTAGGTTATTTAAGAGGCGCGACCTCCGAGTTTAACGTCCACCCCTGAAAGGACCGAGCCAAAATGGGAAATTCGTGTAAAGTGCCTTTCCCGAGGACACAGCGTCGGACCGAGCTGATACTCAAATCCCCGAACCCAAAATCTCTCGCTGTGGTGAAACTGATGGTGGTATTTAAAAAAAAATATTATTGCATATATATGTACATAAATGGTCAAATACAGGGATAAAGAGTGTAAAAACCGATTCAATTTTCCATCTGAATTTAGTCAGATCTTAGATTGCGTACCATCTTGTCAGTCTGTTTATGTTTTGCGCCTATAAAATGGCAATTTGCACAGTATGCTTCCCATAAAATTGAAATTGTTTCAGAATGCTATCGTGTCTTCAGGGGGTAATAACATAGATTGTAAAGCGCATAGAGATTGCTCTTGAGTGGGAGTTTGCGCAATACAAAGGTTACTAACGGTACACCCACCCCTTTGCTTACCCAGCCAACACTACTGACAGCACACCTATCCTCTTGTTTACATGGAGTACGTAACAGCCATCCCTATGCTACTAAACTAACGTCATACCCACCCCTTTGTCTACAAAACTAACTACACTCCAAACCCCTTGTTTATCAGAACAGAAGAGCAGAAGTTTACCTGTCGTACGAAGCAGTCACCCCTCGAGAAGTCACAGGTTGCTTTCTTCCAGGACGTCGACTTTCGATCTTCCTCGCCGTCAACCTTCAGTTCCAGAGACGAGCCATCATTACTTAAAGTCATCAGAACACCCAGCCCGGAGAAAGTGTATTTGCCTTTACAACAAGATATGGTTGGGAACAACGACGAAGGATTAATGAATTCAGCCTCACCCTCCAATACCATTTTATACAAGTCTTCCACGACATTGATGTCTGTGTCTGACTCCACAGGTATTTTCAATATCCATGTTCCTGGGTTTGTGATGGGCCTCTCGTAACATTGCAACACTCGACTGTTCGAGAAGGTGAGTCCACTGTATCTGTCGTAGACTGGAACGTTGTTCGCGATGAAATTGGCAATCATCTTGCTCGTGCTCTCAGCTGTAATGTTGCCTTCGTTTTCGTCGGAGCTTTTCAAAGGGCCTGAAGTTCCCCCCTCGCTCTCGGTCGTCCCCGGCGGACATTCGTCAATCATAAGAACTCTGGACCAAAGTGGGCAAGACACGTTAGCCTGGAGCAGCTCTGTACCCAAAAGTCGGTCCGTATCTCGCCAGAAATCAGGGCACTCTTGGTCGACATCTTCGCAGCAGGTACCTAGCAGAAGGCATTCAGGGCTGCAGTCACACGACAGCAGATCTCTACCCCCACACTTACCGGCGCATGTTCCCTTCCATTGACTCTCAAAATCGTCTTCATAATAAACAGTCTTAGGCGGTGGCTTTGTGGTGCCGCCGGTCTCCTCTTCGAGGCATTCCCAGCTCTCGACACAGTCCGTGCCCGTCACGTAATCGTCCACACTTCTTTTCACGCCATGCGAGTGTGGGTGTGGAGTGTCCGTTGTGTCTTCCTCGCATTCTTCACTGCCGAAGAGGAATCGTCTTCTCTGTCTATCCAGGGCACACGCCGCAGCCACACACACCAACACACGGACTGTCCACCTCAGCATGGCTGGCCGGTTTGGAAGAAGAGAGTGGGATGAAAATTTTACAGCAAAGTCCGGGAAACTACTTTTAAAAAGAAAAGGAGGTTAGAAGACTGAATAACAAATTTCAGAAACGTCTGATTTGAAATGTTTTCACATACTCTGCGAAGATAAATTTGTCCGAAATTGAGTTGAGGTGACAGGAGCTTAGTTTTAAATTGAATAATTATAATCTGTAGGACATAGTATTAATTACCAAATAAGCATCAATATTCATGTGTAGTTTTCTTTATTCTGTTTTCAGTTTCTTACTCTACTGTTGTTGTTTTGGATTTTTAATCCGAAAGAAATTATTTGGAGAAGAAGAATGCAGAAATAAATTCTCGCTTTGAAGAGCACACCAAGCTCTGCAACTGTAAACTAGAACATGGCTTCTAACTTTTTCTAAGACTCATTTTTTGTTGAAAAAAAAAATCTATGTTCACGAAATTTTCAGGTCAATTATATCCATCTTTATTGTATTCTAAGGTCTTCTGTCATAACTATATCATTTTATAATTTAAAAAAAAATCTTTGGATAAGTTAGATGGAACACCTAGCCTGGTCGGATAAGGTCGAAAGATCTTGGATGTTCCATAATGTGCAAGTAGAGAACGTTAAAAATCCCTAGGCGGTACTAAAATCCATAAGAGTAGGCTTCGGCAGCCACCTGGGCAAAAATCAAAGTCACTTTCTATCAAAACTGAGAATACTCTAGTCAGAATTGGAAAAAAAACCCAAAACATATAGAATATCTTCAAAATCGGGATGTGGCTGCTTGAAAGCAAAGGGCTATACGAAATAAGAAATAGGTTACATTCGTAAAAATCATTTGCATTGCAGGCTGAAGAACCAGCAGTCGAATGCCCCTGCGTTCTAGCAGGGGAAGGCAAAGAAACATAAAAAGAAGCTAACAACCAAACAATTATGCACGTCTTAACATGTTATCTTGCTCCTCTGTCTCTTTCAATAGGAATCGAGTACATCAAACTTTGTGAAGCTTTGAAGGTTAGTTTGTAGCATAAGTATCATTCTAGCTGAGATAAAATATCTTAACAAAAAGTACTACTTCTTTAACAAAGTAAAAATGCACCTTATCTTGATCAGAGTCCTCCGTTCAAATCTAGTGTGGAAGCTGGTGCTGCTTAAATACCCTATAAAAAGAACATTCCATAGGACAATAACGTAATGAACAAAGCACCAGCCGGTAATGAAAGACAGACTTTGAAAATAGATTGGTTTTGCATTTAATTACAATCCACAGGGGAAAAGATCAAGAGGAAGGCAATGTGAAACCTGGAGAAGAGTCAAAGAAAATAATGTACAGAAACGTGGGGAGGCATTCGATATGGAATAACGTCAAGACGCTGCTAGCCCGTGACAGGGAAAGGTGGAAAGTGTTTGTTCGTGACCTATACCCTGATCCACGGTGATGATGATGATGATGCTCGATGCTGATGACGTTTAATTTAATTACGAAGAGTACCTGAAAATGTCATACCTTGTAGTAACCTTGTAGCATAGATTGTGAAGCACATAGAGCTTGCTGTCGAGCGGGGATTTGCGCTATACAAATGATATCTATTATTAACAGGTTTCGCGTTTCCCTACTCTTACATTTCTGCAAGTAAATCGAGATGCGACTCGTGTGCCCTACTTCTCTTCTGTAATTGGATCACATTATGGACGACGAGGCTTGAGAATGAAAATGCCGTGAGTACAAATTTTAGAAAATTCGTGCGTACTGAAAATGAATTTCTTCTCTTTATTTTCTCTCTCTCTCTCTCTCTCTCTCTCTCTCTCTCTCTCTCTCTCTCTCTTTCTCTTTCTCTCTCTCTCTC
>NW_004797473.1:219609-223961 GCF_000002075.1 Aplysia californica | reverse complement strand
GGGGGGAGGGGGGGGTTCCTTAGTGGGCCTAATGGACTCCACGGAGAAATCTTCGAGCGAGAGCGAGGCTCTTTTTCGGCTCCTTTTTTAAAATTATACTCAGAGGTACTTCTAGTCTTCCAAATAACTCCATTCGAGTTGCCATTATACATGGACATTCAAACTAAATGTTTGACATTCTCTTTGTCATGGTTGCATCTTCGGCAACGTGGGTTGAGCTTTTCATTCACAAAGTTCAGATACCATCTCAAGCTGCAATGATGGTCCGACCGCAGTCTCGCTTGAACAACTTGGTCCCAGTGAGATGTGATTACATGTGATTAATTGTTCCTGCTTATTGGAGTACCCAGAATACACATCCTCCAAGTGCCAGAGTAGTCAGCTCTACATGGTGGGTCTATGATTCCCCTCATGATCGCTGGAAAGACTCCCCTGTATGCTATTGGTCGTCCGTCTCCTTCAATCTCTCAGGCCTCATTGGCAGCTTGGTCTGCTGCCTCATTTCCTTCGATTCCAACATGGCTAGGAATCCTCTGGATAGTTATTGTTGAACTTGCAGAGCAAATCCTTTATATCTGAGTTGGGGCTTAGCGGCCCCTTGCGGAGGGTACTGACTGTCAGTCACGATCAGCGCATTGGCTCTGCTGTGACAATTGACAACAAGACATCACTGCCTGTCATTTTTCGTTATAAGATGATGTGAGGGATGCACCTTTAGTTCTAATGATTTCTGTTCGTGGTTGTAAATGATTCATTATCACTACTTCTGCTAGGAGAAGGGAAACACAGCCACCTGTGCGGACCAGTCCGACGAATCTCCTTTTTATCGGTAATTGTTTTGCTGCGCTCGCAATTGCTTAAGGTCATATGAGCACGCTGGATACAGCTAACATTTTCAGTTGGTAGGAAATTTTGAATTTTGCTAGGGTGGCGGCCGGAGCCTACTCTTATCGATTTTGGACCACCAAGGGATCTTTAACGTGAGCCACTTGCACTCGGGACTCTGAGATTTTTCGCCCTTGTCTGAGAAGGCTAGATGTAGATCTTCCTACCAGAAGATCAGGGGTGTGGATGAAAGACAGCAGTAAGAAGGAGCCAAGGAGAAGCAGTGGAAATAATGCGGGAAAAGTCGGAAGCCCAGTGGAGGGGGCAAAGGGGGTGAGGGGGTGGGGGCAGACGGTGGAGACGAAAGCAGACGACAGAATATTGCTAGAGAGCAGAAAGGGAGGGGAAAGGAGACAATTTTAGAGAAGAAAATTTTTCCGAAGCTACCCAGATTCGAACCCGGAACCTTTGGATGAGAGGTGAACACCTTAACCTCTAGGCCACGAGAGCCCCACTGATCTCCAACCAGATTATGATGGAGACTGTAAGCAGACAGACTCTGGGATTTATCCTGAAGAGGGGGGAGAGCAGAGATGGACATGTTCCGACTGTAGTGACCCCAACACTGAGGACAAGGTGTGGCTAGGTGTTACTTCTGCTGTGTCACCTTCGCGGTATCCTACGACAGCCGATCCATCAGTGAAAATTGTTACATCGGCATCAACCTCCTTGACTTCATCCTCTGCAACTTTACGTACCTTTACAAGGTCATCACTTTTGCTCTTCAATCCTCTCAATTCTGTCCGGATTTCGATTTCGTCATGGGCCTCCCATGAACAAGCTCTCACCAGAATAATTGGCCATCGATTCTCTGCTTCAGGGGGAAGGCGGTTTGCTAGGTTGGTGCGCATCCGAAACCAATTTTTCCTTCTGTTTTTGGAGGCTTGGCCGCTTGATCAAGGGCTTTCTTTCTAGGGTGGCTGTGCGGCAATCGCTTAGCTATCTCTACAGATTGGAGGCATGTTCTTTTTTAATAGGCGGTGTAGTGCTCACTTCTCCTCTCATATAGCGCAGAGCTTCAGTTGGTTTTGTTTTCAACTGACCTGATACAAGACAGAGGGCTTTGTTTTGTATTCTGGCCAGGGGCTTTGCTCTGGTCTAATTCAGCCAAGGCTACCACATAGGAACAACATAATCCATCTTGGTTTGATGGTGATGATGATACTACTACTACTACTACTACTACTACTACTACTACTACTACTACTACTACTACAACAACAACTATTAGTACTACTACTACTGCAACAACAACAACTACTACTACCAATACTACTGATAATGTAAAAGTAATAATAATAATAATAATAATAATAATAATAATAATAATAATAATAATAGTAAATAATAAAAAAGATAATAATAATAATCATCATCATCATCATAATAATAATAGTAATGATAATCATCATCATCATCATCAAATATGCAGTGGCACCTGAGGAATAGGGTGATAGGACACGAACTTTGAAGGGACATAAGTGTGAAAATCTTTTGAAATACTCTTTTTTTTCTTACCTCCCTTGATATTCAATTGTGTTTTGGCATTCACAGACTTTTAAAAAAGTCAGCCTTCTTTCTATATACAAAAATCGAGAGAAGGTTTCTTAAAACTTCGTCATCAATTCTATACGATCTGAGTAACAGACCAGACCTACTTAGTCTTCGTTAGAATTCAGAACGGGAATCAACGACTTCATTTAGAACCACGGTATTAATAATTTAAGGGTCAAGGAGAAAGAACCGGCGTCTGTGATGTAGTGTTTTTTTTCTGTTGGTTTTTTATTTTTATTTTTTGTAAATCTTTTACGGTGCTCGTAACTGCATAAGATCTTATGATGTTATAATGTTCGCCTCTAATTCAATAGGTCCCGGGTTTGACACCTGACTGTAACGGAAAATGTTCTTCTCTAAAATGTTCTCTTTTCACCTCCTTTCCTTCTCTCTAAAAATGTTCTGTCATCTGCATTTGTCTACACTTTCTGCCTCCCACCCCTCACCTCCTTTTCCTCTGCTCTATGCTCCTGACTCTTTCTGCTGCTACTCCTTGGTTCAT
The DNA here is from genome assembly GCF_000002075.1 of Aplysia californica. Lineage (NCBI taxonomy): Eukaryota > Metazoa > Mollusca > Gastropoda > Aplysiida > Aplysiidae > Aplysia > Aplysia californica. The sequence continues at coordinate 221,020 of NW_004797473.1, read as the reverse complement.
TTTTTTACTGCTGTCTTTTAACCACGTCCCTTGTCTTATGGTAGGAAGATCTAACACCTTGCCTTCTCGGATAAGGCCAAAAACTCTCGGGGGTCTCGCGTTTCACGTAGCGTACTTTAAAGATACCTTGGTGGTCCTAAAATTGATTAGAGCAGGCTTGGCTGGTCATCCGGGCTAAAATCTAAATTCATACGAAACTGAAAATATGTAATGTGTCCCGCGCTCTCGTATGACCTTATCGTGCAGTTGCGAGCTCTGTAAAACACTTACAAAGAAAAAAGAGAAAGGCTTTGACGAAGGACCAGAACGTTTGCCCTCAGTGAGCAGACACTGCCCAGGGATGATCAATAAGTCAGATGTTTAACCTGAAAGAGACAATAGTATAAATTCCCCTTTATATCCTTATATCTCGAGAGTGTTTTGCGACATCACAATTGAACTATTAGTATGAACATTATGTGTCTGGAATATGCTTTTGAATTACGTGTTTACTTTTCATTTCAGCGACACATTGCGTGCCTCAGTTTATGACGCGTTCTGTCCTCGTTGATCCTCTATGTATACAGCTAACTCTTTCACCCTGCAAAACTTCTCCTTTACACTTAGGTTCTTGTAACAGCCATTATAATTTCCGATTCAAGTAGCTTATCAGTCATATGACATCGATTTCAGAATATAGCGTAGGTGACACTTATCGCGACCTCAGTGCTTTCTTGTAGTATCTCTATTTTTTAACAGTGAAAAAATGACATCTTCTTCAGCTCACTCTTTATTATGAACTGTTTTACGTGTTATTAAAATTGGACATACGACAAGAAAGCATTGGAGTCGCGATATTACGGTCTCGGTTATAACAGGATACCCACTATCATCATCATCATCATCATCATCATCATCATCATCATCATCATCATCATCATCAGCATCATCATCATCATCATCATCATCATCATCATCATCATCATCATCTTCATCTTCATCAATTCTGGGTACTCCTAAAAGTGGGAACAAAAATCTATCAAATGTCGCAGGTTGAGCTAGCGAGACCATCATTGGAGTTTAAGATGGTATAAGAACTTTGTAAATGAAGAGCTCAGCCCATGTTGCCGAGACTGCGGTCGGACCATCATTGGAGTTTAAGATGGTATAAGAACTTTGTAAATGAAGAGCTCAGCCCATGTTGCCGAGACTGCGGTCGGACCATCATTGGAGTTTAAGATGGTATAAGAACTTTGTAAATGAAGAGCTCAGCCCATGTTGCCGAAGATGAAAAGGAGGATGTCAAACATATGTTTGAATGCCCAGGAACAATTGCAATTCAAATGGAGTTATTTGGACGAGTGGAGGTGCCGCTAAGCATATTGACAATGGAGCCGAAAAAGAGCCTCGCTCTCGCTCGCAGATTTCTTCG
>NW_004797473.1:214553-218619 GCF_000002075.1 Aplysia californica | reverse complement strand
GAGAGAGAGAGAGAGAGAGAGAGAGATAGAGGAGGCCAGAAAGCACTAACAGAGCTAGGGTGGGGAGAGTGACAAGGAGGGTGTCGTCGAAAGCGCAAAGAGTAGTCTAGCCTACGGTAGGCCTACTTAATGTATCGAGATAAATCGAGATCAAGAAGAATTACGAAATGAAAGTAGAATATAGATCTGTGATATTTCGATAACCTATTAAATATTGAAAGTGAATTTTTCTTGCTGAGCATTATAGATTCTAAGATCTAGATCTAGGCTAGATCTGTGTGATTCTTCGATCGAGATCAAGAATGATGAAAGTATTCAACGTGGATTTTGTCCCGCTGAGAATAGATCTAGAGTCTAGAACTAGGCTGGAGGTGAATCTAGATGTAGATCAAGAATCATGAAAGTAATCTTGAAAGTGGATTTTTCCTACTGTGAATAGATCTAGAAATCTAGGTCATCTGTGACGTCTGTCGGTTGTTAAAAATGTGAATTTCTAGACCTAGATCTATCTATGAGCCAAGGCTCCTTCTTTCAATTATTGGCCTATGCCTTTATAATCCTTCGAGATCTAGGCTTGATCTAGAATCTAGATTAGGTTCTTCTAGGAAGCAACTATTGGCATGTTGGCCTAACTCTTTTTAAAAAAAAGTGATTGAGCTGGAACTTTAGGAGAAAATACCACGCCTTCGAATTTCGAGAAGAAGTCTTACCTCTAGAGGTAGTCAAGAGGGGGTGCTACATGAATAAATCCAAGGTAAAATATTTGCGTTTTGTTTCTTTCCTGTTTTCAGCATTTTCCCTCTTCTTAACTTTCCTAATAATTCTTCATTATTATTCCGTTCGTAGAACGGGAACTTTTATTACTAGTCTATGTAATAAACCGATCCTATTCGTTGAATTTATTGAAGTAAATTATTATTTGTTCCACGTGATTGAAATAAACTCAAAACTTCATTACTTCTGAAGAATCAATGATGACGTGTATGCATAAGAAAGAACAATATTTTCTTGAACTGACATTGTCAAATAAACTGCAGGAATATGGTGACTACATAAAGAATATTATTTTGCTCAATGTTGACCATATCTCTCCCTCACTAGCTCGAAAACCCTGCATGAAATTTTGAAAAGATCTGAGGTATGTTTCTATGACAACTTTTAAAGTTTCAAGCGTTCGATTGTTTGTGGATGGTTTTCATTCACTGTGTCTTTAAAAAAACAAACCAACACATTGTTCTTTAATTGAGTCATTTCTGGTACACTGTATTATTTGACAATGTCAATTATAATAAAAAATGATTCATACTTTAATGCTTTTCTTTTCTAGTTTCAGTAAAAATTTGACTGCACTTGCAACACAATTAGGTCGTATATGTGTTGAAGAATAAAGCAGTAACTAAACAGTAGGCCTAACATAAAAATGGAAGTAACGAGAGAATATACGGGCAACAGATATTTCATAGGAAAGAAGGATAAAAAAAAACCAAGTTCCAACCAAAAACCAACATTTTGTATACACAAATAGGTTGATTTGAAAGAAATTGGTAGATGTTTCAAAAGAGCTTGACAGGGTTGTTTTTTTTACATCGATTGATTTTCCAGGGTTGTTGGTTCTACTTTACTTCTTTCTTTCTGTTGTTTCTATCCGTCTTGCTTTTGTCCCTGCACTATGAGGTCGTTATTGAGCAGATGCGCTTCTCTTTACTCAAACTCAAACTCAAAATCAAACTCAAAGACTGATTTTCTACCTATTGACAAATTTGACGTCCTCTTGGTTGAATGCTGTCTCTTCGAAGTTTTGTTGGATTTGGTGTACACACAACCGAAGCATTTTCCTCTGCATTAGTCCTGTTTTGACACTTTATACTATATTTACAGACCGCTTATAAAACGATCCTTTAGTTCCTCTTCCAATAGATCTAAGCCTGTCATCGGCTTCCTTTAAGGGTCTCATAACGCAATGTGCACACGATGCAATTCTACTACGATTGAGAGGATTGACAACTTCTCGCGATGTTAAATGATATCAGAGCTTAACCAAACAGAACTCCGCTTGTGCTTACCAGCAAGATCTGGGTGTCGAATGGCACCAGAATTCGACTTACAACTTTATTCAACGCATTAAATATGGACACCTATATTTTTGGTACTGTGCAAATGTGTCACAACTTGGTGGAATCATGCGCTCGTCAATTTTTGGATATGTGGAGTTATTGGTATAACTTTACAGCTTGTACATTTGTCTTGCTTTCCTGGAAAAAACGTACTCATCTATCAAGAATAGAAGTCAAAATATTTGCAATTGAAGCAGGCTGCGGTTGTCTGTCTTCAGAGGTAAAATTAGTGAGAAAACGTTCACCAAAGTTTGTCGACTTCAAAGCTTGTGCATTCTTAGACACTGCAAATTGAAATTTTTGTGCCTTAAATCAATATTTTTCATTAACATCCACAAAGAAATGTTTTAAATTGACCTTCAAGGTGTTGAGTCGAAACCAAAATACTCAGTTATAATTGCCAAACTAACAGAAAAATGCCAGGGTTTTTTCGATTTAATCATTTTAACGTGCGCCTGATTTTACCACAATGCCTCACAAATGTATTTCCAGATCAATAACTAATTGTTGGTTTCCTAACTCTTCTAACTCTCAGGCCCCCTTAGAACTCATGGATTTTGCTTCTATGATAGAAAGTATCGAAAGTCAAAATCGATATGATAGAAAGTATCGAAAGTCAAAATCGAGTCGATACCTAAAACCTTTCATTGCACACACTGGTGAAAATACCAAGTGCTTGGAACGATGCTGGCGAATAGCATTTTGAGGCAGCGTGGCAAAATCAGGCTCTTGTCAAAGTAATGAAAATAACACTTTTCTGCCGATTTAGCAATTTTTATCGATTATTTTTATCTGTTTCTTTATGTTTTTATGGGTATTTTCTTCTTTTTTTTTTTGCTCAACACCTCTTTACGTTCATTCAAAACACATTTCTGAGTGGGTTTTACTGGAAATAAACACGTTGGTTAGAGGCATAAACGTGTATTTTCCCTTTTCAAGGACCCTCAAGTTATTTAAGTCCCAAACCTTCTGCGGCCACTTTTTTGCCGATTTTACTTCTGAAACCAGATTACACCCCCCCCCCTCTCTCTCTCTCTCTCTCTCTCTCTCTCTCTCTCTCTCTCTCTCTCTCTCTCTCTCTCTCTCTCTCTCTCTCTCACCTCCAACTCCTTCCATCGTAAAACTCTCTACTAGGAGAGATGGGTGTTAATTCCATCTAAGGAACGACAAACAAAATAGCTATAAGATGATACCAAGAACACAATTTGCCCAAAACGTGACGAGCGTCTGATTCCACCGCGTCACAACACTAATGCTTTACAACGATCGCATTGAACAATTGAGAAGAGTCTGATCGGAAATTAAATTACTCCATTCCGGTCTGTTAGAAGCTCCAGCAGTGAGTTAAGCATTGTTTCAGCGAAAGCTTTTAAAGAGTGGAAAAGCCGATGATGTCATCAATCCTCAATTAAATTATCGATTCCCCGAAAAGCAGCTTTTATAAAAGAATATATTTTAACTGCAATACTGGTAATTGGTTTTGTGAGCCCATGAGCTTTTGAACATTGCTGAATCACATTCTTTGGTCTATTAGAAAAATAAAATAAAACTTGCTTAAAGGACTAGGTGAAAATGTATCTCAAATTAAGAATTTATCTAATGATTAAATAAAACAGTGAATTTTAGTGCCTTTTTTCAAAAAATACTTTTTTTAAAGACCCAAAGAGAGGAGTGAACTAAATTGTTATGAACGATCTTTGGTTCAAATGAACTTGCTGCAACAAATACGAGGCATCGATTTCTTTCAAGCGCAGCTCGAGGAGCGTGATTTCCATGATAACATTGGACTTTAGTGATCAGTCAAAGGGCTAACGTGAAGCGACCACATTCCCGCACTGGACAAGGAAAGTGTTGCTTTGATAGGTGAGCTGTTTCTCTTATCACTTCTCTGATGTGTGTGTGTATGTGTGTGTGTGTGTGTGTGTATGTGTGTGTGTGTGTGTGTATGTGTG
>NW_004797473.1:204541-214284 GCF_000002075.1 Aplysia californica | reverse complement strand
AAATCCGTGTCTGTTGGAAATATCCCCAGGAGTAAAATTGATATTCCCTTTGTGCCGTAGGTCTAAATTCTCTGAGTTCAAAATGACTTTCTTTTCTTTTTTAAGCCACCTCTTGAGTAATCTGAATACACTGATGTGGAAGAAAAAAACCAAAAACCCTGCAGTTACATGTATTTACATATATTTGTTCAGCCCCATCAAAATAATTCAGATCAAGAAGAAAGACAGAGATACTCGATGATAATCACCCCCCCCCCCCCCCCCTACATGAAGGGATTCAAACTGACGCCAGTTGCATGTAACGAGGGAGTGTCTAACCGCTACAACACAGATGCCAGTTTCATTGGACTAAAAAATATCATTTACAATCATTTACGACATTTACGATTAATATAATTACTACCCATTGTTGGAAGTGATATTACGCCCTGACCTTATCATTTCCATTTTTCTCCCCAGGATTTCCCATTGTTTGTCTGTCTGAATGAACAGAGAAGCACACCGACACAGTGATGGTCATCTAGTGGTGGGAAGAAGTAAGACAGACAGACAGGCAGAAACAACAGAGGGAACGTAAAGAAGAAGGACGTGCCAGTGGCGCAATCCATCTCCAACCACCTCCATTTTTCTCCTGAAGTCCAGTCTTTTTCCAAGGATAAGATGCCCATATCAGACGTTTTCTCCGGCCGCATTGTGGCAAAAACATCTCAGTAAAGTTGTGTGAAGTAGAGAAGCTATCAAGATAAATCATAAGTCGGGTCTCATGAGACAGTTCTTGCTTGTGGTTGTCGAAAACGAATCCCATGAAACTTGCATTCCAACTAAGACATATTGTCATTAGCTGTGCTGCAGTGTTTTGTGTGTAGACCTTTCTCGGCGTAGGTATTTCGTCTGCTATACCTTAGTCTTTAGTATTAGTAAGAGTCAGAGCTTTACGGCACTTGCAAAACAATAAGGCCATATCAGTGCCGAAGATCAGGGGTGTTAGGAGAGAGAAACAAACACAAAAAAGGTGGGATAAGGACAACAGACACGTTTGATAGGAAAGCAGGAGCAAACAGCACCAGAGCAACCGCCATCCGCCCACTGTCAGACCTGGATACCTGGAGGTATCATTTCTGGCTCAGAGGTTGACGTGCAGAGACCCACCATTGATTTTGGTTGCTAGTTGCAGTCGTGCACTGTGACATACTCACGCCAGTCCATGACTTGAGGTTAAACTGCGTGAGCCATATGATTGCCAATCTTGCTAAGGAAGTTCTCAGTTCTTACGACTCATATAATTTGCTGACAACATCACACAACATCACACAGCGTGATAACGACTTAACGTTTACTGGGAACTGCTCATCGTAAGTTCCTTCCACACACTGAAAGACAGACTACTTTGTGAATTTTTCAGACTATATTTAACTTTTAGACCTGTCAGCACTGGTGAATACGTTCAATGTGATTTTTCCACTTTTAGGAAGGCAGACACGGTGACTGTGTCCGCACTATTTAGCACGAGTGTTCTTGATTGAAAATACAAGTACCGGTAAGGTATCTTAGTTAGTAACCAATCACTCGTCATAGTAACGAAATGGAAAAAATCGATATTGTTCCAACCGTTAATCAATGTTTATCGAATATTTTGTTTCTGGCTTAGCACATATCATGTCCATTTCATTTACATTCCTGTGTGGAATTTACTGATTCAGATTGCACTACGTTGTGACTCAAACGTTTCACCCCCACCCCCACCTCCTCCAGCACAACCAAAACCATTATCTATTATTTATTTGTGGTGGCCGAATTTTGCTATTCAAAAGGCTTTTTAATGGCTGCATCGATCGACATGCCGTTTTCGCCAAAAGATTCTTAAAATTATTCTCCAGATCATGACGCCCTTAGTTTTTTCAGTTTTGAGACAGTTTGCTGCAAAAAGCTAAATTTCTTTGTTTTGCCGATCGCTTTTGTAGGCCGACGCTTCTGTCTCTGTAATTTTAGAAAATCCGCCAGGTTTGTTTATTTCAAGTCGTACTTCCATTCGATATTATCGTGCATTGGACTTGGGAGGCTTTGTGCACAAACCCCTTCCTTATTACCTAACCCACACCTTTGAAACGTTGCAGGCGTCCACAGCATCAATGTGGCTAGGACCTAACCTTAAAAAATCCACGCAAACTCCTTTCTCCGATTTTTCCAAAAATTTTGTTTCGTCCACACAGAGTTCTAATCTTGGGAAAGTCCGTCTTCCAAGACGCCATTGCAAACAAGTGAGGTTTCCGTTCACTAGCAGTGCGCATTGGTCCCACACCTTTGAAATTATGGAGTGTACAACCAAGAAAGCGGAATAGAGAATCAATCTATACATTTATGACATATTTGGTAAATGGGAAACACATGTTTCACTTTTCTCTCAATTTTTATTGCTCCATTCCAGTAGAGTGTAAATGTAGTAGGCCAATCACTTTCAGTTGATGTTAATCCACCGATCATTCCTTTCTTCGAAAAGGGTCCCAGCTAGTATATTATATTTCCTTATCTAGGAGGCGGACATATTTCACCTTGTATGCCAAGGTCAGACCACATAGAGCGAGATTCTAACAGAAAGACCGGAATACGGTGGAAATTGTCCAAACGCTTGTCTATTGTCGTGGAGCAAAAGAACTGACTGTCTTGAACAGATGGACATATTTTTGACAGTGTCATTATGATAATATAGAAGATGAATAAAGCAAGTGGATAAGTGGGAATTTGACCTTTCTACTGGTAATTGTCTTGGACAAGTGAGAATTTGACCTTTCTATAGGTAATTATCTTGGACAAGAGAGAATTTATTGTCCTTTCTACTGGTAAATTATCTTGGACTAGTGAGGATTTATCCTTTCTACCGGTGATCGTCTCAGGCACTTGACCGTTGGAGCAGGTGCGACTGCATTCGATAACATAGACGTATTTAACACGACGTGGGGAATCGAACTAACAATTTTTGCGGCGTCGTGTAGCAGCAAACAAAGGGTCTTAACCAGTAACACCCAGACGTCAGTTTCCACAGGGACTAAAGACTTTCCACATGACACGCATTACGCGTGACACATACCACGTGACGTACGTACCGCGTGACCATCCCATCTCTCATACACGTCCATAAACGTTGACACAGATCTCCCATAATGAATCGTCAGATCATCTTTATTACATCGGTAGCTTGCGTATTCGCTCTGTGCCGCATTTCTATTGTATCCACCAAGACTGTGAGCGGGACCACCTTCGTAGATTTCCACATACATCCTGGCCCATATACTGATCTCACTGGAGAAAAGTTGGTTTACGACAAAAGTGGCGGTCTCATTCCCTGTGCTCTATCCTGCGAACAAGCGGCGTCTTGCAAAGCGTTTTCCATCAACAATGAGGACCAGTGCTACCACTACGACGAATATGTGTGCTTGACAGAACCTGCCTGCGTGGGGCCTCCTTTTCTAGCATTCGAAAATACTGTATACATGAAGCTATGATGTTCAGTACAAAATCTGAAATGATAATAAACTCGTCCAAAAAGGTCACGAAACAAAAATTCAAAGAAAGGTACCTGAAAAACATTTTAACCGAATCTATTCATTTTTTTCTTCAAAAAAGCTGCTTTCGATACTTTAGATTAAGCGTGTAAAATTTCAGATTTCAACAAAAACGAGTAGTTCATGTAAAATGAGTTTAAGTCACACTGGTCGGAATTCAAAAGTCTGAACAGCCACAGTTCTTCATGAACATTGTCAATAGTGGTTGAAGCTAGTCCATTTGATCAAACACTCAGCACAGTGTCGACGTATGGACAGGACATGCCTTCGGAGAATTTGTTTGCAGTAGGTTCGGCCACTCCTGGAAGAGGCAGACCAAGAATTGTTGAAGGTTTTGTGCAGGAGGGTGGTTGCCCCTTATCCACCGGTCAATATGATCCCAAATGTTCGCTATTGGGTTCAGATCCGGACTACAAGCTGGTCAGCCCATGGAGGGGACAGTTCGCTGCTGCAGGAAGTCCTCCACGATGCGTGCACGATGTGGCCCGTTGCTGTCATCCTGCAGTAAGTTGTCGTCATGGGGTCAAATCTGCTGTAGGAGAGGAACAGCAAGGGGACGCAGGATTTCCTCCTTGTACCTCGCGGCGATTAAATTGCACTATATATATGGTACAGGGGGTCCTGTGGTGAGCTGAGAAGCCTGGCCACACCAGAAAGGACCCTTCACTGTAGGGCACCACCTGCTGGATGCACTCAGGGTGGAACCGTTCTCCTCGGCGCCTCCAGACGTTGACTCGCCTGTCTGGGTGCAGCAGGTTGAATCTGGATTCGTCCGAGAAGACTACCTGGTCCCACTGACGTCGTGTCCACTGTGAATGGAGAGCCGACCACGCCCGGCGAGCTGCTTTGTGGATCGACATGTGCCTTGTCGCCTGCCAGGGGCACCAGAAGCGAACATGGCTGTACGGATCCAATTCCTTACCGTCTCCTCGCTCTCGTGACAGGTTGTCACCCGTAGTTGGTCCCTGATGCCGTGGTTCATGACGTCACGGCCTGTCTGACGATGAAGCGATTGATGCTGTCTTTGGTCAAACGGGGCGGCCTTGGTCAAGACCTTTCGGGGACCCTACCGGTCGTTTGCCATCTTTCTTGCAGCCTCTATATGACTGATGGGGACACCCCAAGTCGATGTGCAACGACTGGGAACGTGGAGCCATCTTGGAGCCAGGTAAGGGCTCGTCCTCTGTTGACGTCAGGCTGCGAGCGTCGTTGGACCATCGTGTTGTAATGAAACATGGCTGAAAAACACTGGCTTATAAAGGGTTGCAAATGACCAATATTCACAGCTAAGACATCTGTTTAGCACGTGCCAAGCTTAGTTTTAGCTAACAGTCCCTAGGCCAATGTTGCTGAAGTAGAGAAATTTAGCCCGTTTTTCACTCTTTTCGGCTGTGTTTCAGAATGCATTGCGCCGTCACTGTGAAGCTGGTGTGGACAAATTTGCTGTATATAGGCAAACTGTGTCTCGTCGTCAGTGCGTGTGCCATGTTTGGTTGGCTGATCTTAACGGATTTGTGAGATATTGAAGTTTTAATTTGACAGGTGAAAACATTTGTTGTTCCTTGACTTTTTTGGGCGAGTTTTTGTAATTAGAAAAAAAATAAAAATAATGATACTATTATTATCACTATTGGTATTATTATATTATAATTATTATTTCGTGTATCATAATCTTTATTATTATTTTCATTATTATTATTATTATCATCATCATTATTATTATTATTATTATTATTATTATTATTATTATTATTTTTATTATTATTATTATTATTATTATTATTATTATTATAGTAGTATTAGTAGTAATAGTAGTAGTAGTAGTAGTAGTAGTAGTAGTAGTAGTAGTAGTAGTAGTAGTAGTAGTAGTAGTAGTAGTAGTAGTAGTAGTAGTAGTATCGTTTTTATTATTTTTAGTATTATTATTATTAGCATTATTAGTAGTATTATCATTGCTGGCATGGCATGGCGTATCTTGTTCAGCCCATGCACCATGCCGCATAAATGATCCAAAGTGTGTCGATGTGTGAATGGCACATTTACAATATCATAACTTTTATAATTATTCACTCAATTTCATAAACCTCCCTGAAATTATACCATCATGAAAAAGTACAATTCGACTTTGAAAAATTTTAGGAAATTTGTTTAGTATTTTAAAATAATAGTACAACATTAATTCTGCAAAGGTTGGTTTTGCGTGACCATATCTTGGGCGTCTTTTAACATAGATAAAAAATTAAATGTGTCAAATGATGCATAATTTATTTAGTTTTAAATTGGTATGCTGCATGGGTGGGTAGCGCAAAGCTGTAACGCGCTGATTGGGTGATTACATTCTCAAGGTTCTTTTGGACGCCACTGTATAAAAATAATATACGTATATGTATAATATATGTATATTATATTATATACTCATCCTCATTATCATTACTGTTGTGCAGTATAAAAGCGTTTTTTTTGGGTCTGTTTTTTTGTTGTTGTGGTAAATGGGTTACGGCGCTCGCAACTGCATAAGGTCAAATGAGCGCGCGGGACAAATTAAACATTGTTCAGTTGGTAAGAAATTTTGAATCTTGCCCGGGTTGTGATCGAAGCCTACTCTTAAGGATTTGGGCCACCAAGGGATCTTTAATATGCGCAACTTGCACATGGGACCTCTGAGATTTGTCACCCTTGTACGGGAAGGCTGGGTGTAAATCTTACCTACCATAAGATCAGGGTTGTCGCTGAAAGACAGCAGTAAGAAGGAGCCAAGGAGAATCAGTAGAAAGGCTGCAGAAAGAGTCCGGAGCCCAGAAGCGGTGACGGGGGTGGGATAGAACATGTAAACAAAAGCAGACGACAGAGCATTGTTTGAGAGCAGAAAAGGATGTGAAAAGAAAAAATGTTAGAGAAGACAATGTTCCGTCACTATCTGGATTCGAACCCGGAGCCTATTGAATGAAAGGAAGACACCTTAACGTCTAGGCCACTAGAGCTCCCATAAAAATGGTATTAGGCGACTCTATTGTATTGGAGGAAAGGTAGAAATTTGATAAAATTTTCAAATACTTTTTGGCATAGCAGCAAACCTTTTTGCATTGATGCGTTCGAAAATATATCGGTAAAAACCGAAGCTCAGAAAATGAAAAGCTTGCTAACTACTTGGCTGGTCTATGCGATGGACCTGGCTGAGTATATCTTCGCCATCATCATCATCATTACTATCATTGTTTTGAAAGCTGAGAAGGAGCAAGAGTCGTGCTTGATTTTATGGACAAAATAATAAGAAAATAAGAAATCATCATCATCATCAGGACGTCTGATGAACAAGTCAAAGGACAATATTATGTGAACTTACTAGCAGCCAGTTTATATGACACAGACAGAAACACACAGTCACAAGCGAACATTCATACCCTGTTACTGTCTCTGTGTACTCTTTCTCCAGTACTGTAGTAGAGTTTGCCTGTACTTGGAATTGAAGAAGAAATAAACGACAATATTTGCAGAACTATTGAGAAACGCGAATGTGGTGGTGATGATGGTGACAAGGACGAATGTGTGAGCGTACTGCTTATGTGAACTAAACTCCGGGGCTGCAAGCCGGGCAAGATTCTTGATGACCGTCAGCATAGAGGTGAACACAAACATTGCAGAAACGAGACTGACGGATTTGATAACCTTGGCATCTTTTCGGCTTAGCGATACCTTTTCTTTCTGCTGCTTATTATTTACGTTGAATGTTTCGTCCTGGTTTCTGGAATCTGTCTGATCATGGTGTGCTGGTGTCTGATGACTCGCTGTCTTCTGGCGGAATTCCGAGGCCTTTTGTAGAGCTCTGGTCAACACAACAAGACAAATGATAACAATCGCTAGACTGCTGTTTGTTACCACATTACTATTGGCCATGTCATGAAACCGAACGGCAGCGTCCCACCCAGACCGATAGACAAGACTTAAAACGGTCCGGTTTGAACCGTTCCTTTGGGTCCAGACAAGCTCCATTGCCGATATGGTCGGGATGTGGAAAGCAATGACCACAACAAAGGACACTGACAAAACAAGGATCGTTCTGGTAACTGTGAATAAACTACGGAATTTTAGAGCAAGAGTTACACAGCAGCACCGAGCAATAGCCAGATAGGCTGTGATCACGATCGACATTTGATAGAAGATGACTTGATACCACACGAGGTACGTTCCGAGAGCACGCTGATCGACCGACCAGTCGCTGACATCTTGCCCCATGGACTCAAAACATCTGCACGTTTGAGTAAAGCTGGCAAGGAGGAGGTAGCTCAGATCTGATACCGACAACAACAGAAACGTCACCACAACCGAGTCTTTGAGTCCTGTGGATAAAAATGGAACATCAGAATGTTTATTACGTTTAATCGTTTTCGGGGAGTTCAAGGCTAAACGAGTTTCAAGGCTGATAATAATTATTGTATATGTCCTTGATTATCAAATATAGTCATACGTTGTCTGTTTTTACATAGCTTTCAATGATATCTTTGTCCATGCATGGTGAAGACATGAGTTCGATTCCTAGATGGGGGAGTTATTTAATCAAGTGACGTTGGCTTTGTCTTCTGCTGTGATGTTGCACCCCACTCGGCCAAGGTTGCCACTGAGACAGGGTCGAAGCACCTCTCCCCCTGAACGATCTTAAATCTAAAAATGAGAGACTTAAGCGTTTACAGTTTATTTTTAAACTTCATCACTGAATAGTTTTCTGTTTGGCTGACAATGAGAATGCCCTTGACAGAATAGACCGAGCTACACTGTTGGAGATACTGAGACATCACGGAACCCCACAGAACTTGATGAACCTCAAAAGAAAATTACGAAAGGACCAGTTGCAGAATTGTACATGATGGCCAGCTCACTGATAGCTTTGACATCCAGACTGGTATGTTACAGGGAAGTTTGTTATCATCTTTCCTCTTTATCTTGTCAGTCGAATGGTTGATAAAAGACACCACTAGAGCGCACAGAAAAGGTATACAGTGGACCCCCAAGGACACAGTTAGGCCATTTGGACTTTGGGGATGACTTGGCGCTTCTGTCATACATCCAGGAACAGATGCGAGCAAAGACTTCAATGTTTAAGGGACTAACAGAGTTTGTTGGAATGAAGATCAACTCCGGAAAGTCAAATGTACCCATAGTAGATGCACCAGGAAAAGAGCAAACCACATTGGAAGGAAATGCACTAGATTCTAGATGACGTTGAATCCTTCTGCTATCTTGGGAGTATATTAATTGATAGAGGGGATTGGACATTATTGGAAATTGTGTCACAACGTTGTGGAGTCAGACGCTCGTCAATTTTTTGGGCATGTGGAGTTATTGGCATCATTTTTAAGTATGTTCATTTGTCTATCATTTGATAAAAAAGATACTCAGTTAACTTAAATAAAAGCCCAGATATTTGCAATTGGAGGAAGTTGGGGGTCACCTGGTTTCAGCTATAAGAAAGAAAATGGCAGCCAAATTTCTGTGACTTCCAAAGCTTGAAAATCCTTGGCAACTTAAAATCTATATTTTTTCGTTCTTTTAATCAACGTTTTAAAGAAATATTAAAACAGAAATGTATTTTAAAATAGATATAAAAGGTGCTGTGCTAAAAGCAAAAAAAAAAAAAAAAAGAAGAAGAAAAATGATAAAAATTGCCAAACCATGGGCAATATTGTGGATTTTATTAATTTGACGAGCGCCTGCCTTAAACCGCGATGCCTCAAAATTAATTTAAACGCGGGAAAGGCACCGGTTGCTTTCATATCAAGGGCCCGACATTGTGTCCTCGGGAACCGTTCACAAATGATGTCAGCTCAGAGGGGGGAGGGGGATGCATGGGAGTCAGTGGAAAGTTGACAAAAGTTGACCCGGGGGGTGTCCTTACAAAGTTGACGTCAACCATGATGCTCTAAAAGGTTGGGTAAAAAAAAAGGAAAGAAAACTGTGATCTAATCTTTTTATTTTAATTATTTAGACTGATAAAATTTGATAATAAATTATTTGACAGTTTAGGTATTCCTTTGTTACATTCTTTAATAAGCAAGATTTTTAAACTTTAAAATAAAGATCAAAGGTGTAAATATAAAAAGCATCCTGTACAGGTTCTATCTAAATGTACATATACATTTCAGTTGACGTAAATTGGGTTGGGGGGGGGGTTCCTTGGAAAGATGACAG
>NW_004797473.1:180418-204441 GCF_000002075.1 Aplysia californica | reverse complement strand
GGGCGTCACTTCTTGCCAAATTTTAGCTGATGTCATTTGTGAGCGATCCCTTGGGAATGACACTTTACACAAATTATGCTCACTTCATACATGCTGAATTGGGGCCCAAGCTATAGACAGTGAATCTTGTCAGTTTTTTAGTGTTGGAGCGCTTAATCACCTGCTTGCGCTGTATGCTTCCCAGGAAGCTGATACTTTTTCTGAGGGTTTTATGGTCTGCTAGGGTAGTAATACAATACGCATTAGAGCTTGCTGTAGAGTGGGATTATACGCTATACAAATTACGTTTATCATTATCATTATTATTATTATTGATTTTCAACTCAAGTATGAAATCAGTCTTATTGTACAGAAATATGAGACACAGAACGCCTCTTGGAATTGCATAAAGGCGGTCCAGGTTTCCTGAAACATCTGTCTTAGAAAGTTACTCAGGTTCAGATGGGCAGACAGAGTCACCAACGAGGAACCGTTAAAGAGAACAAGAAGGAGCTCACTCAGAGATGAAGTGGGAAGACGGCAGTGGCGATAGATAGGTCATACTCCCAGAATCCAGGCAATTGCATAGAAAAGAAAGTATAGCTTTGGATCCACAGCGTAAGAGATCATAGTGACCCGTGGACTGTTGGTATCACATTGGGCGTCAAATTCAGCAACAATAAAGACGGATCGTGACGAAAAGATACACATACAAAATGCCCTTGGCTTTCTTGAAACAAAATGCTGGAGGCATACATTCATATGGGAATAGGGTGCTAGCAATGTTAGGATGTTGGTACTCGTTCGAAATCAATATTCTAAAAGAGAGTTAAACTCAAAACAGCGTCCTTCTTTTAGTAACTGTTTTACGGCACTTGCAACACAATAAGGTCATATAAGTGCCGTAAACAGCTTCTAAACTGACGCCAAAAAACAAACAAAACCGTAATATAATTGTAAAATGTTATTATTACACGTATTTTGTAACCCCTCACCTATATTGCTGAAAACAACAATGTTTGTGATGTTAGCGATGACTCCCAGACCAATGATAGACAGTCCTGTTCCACAGAACAAATAGTCGATAAACAGAACGAGCGTCCGGATATCTACAAGACCTGACTGGCGAGTTGTGGCTTCTTGCAGCTGTGACGTAGACAGTGTGTCGTTCATGGCTGGTGCCCGTGGGTTCTTCATCTCCTCACTGGACATAATGGTGGTGGGTAGGGCTTCCTTTGATCTGGAGATTCAGATAACATCAAAAAGATTACACTACTTTAGAATTACAAAGTTCTATCTGAAATTTGGGCAGTTTTGAGCCTTTAAGTCTAAGACCATGATGTCAGAAATCAAATTTAATGTTCTATCCACTCTTTTACAATCTTACTTTCATTCAAAAAATTGCAATCGAAAAAGCTCGACGCTCGACATGTTGTGAATCTCAAAATTCTAAACGCGAAATTTCTTAAAACTAGGTACTGAGCGGATAGAACTATGTAAATCTACGGTAGACGTTATAAAATTGCACGTAGCAAAAAAAAGCTGGACAAGTTTGAAACTGAGAGAGAAAAAAATAGTCCTGGATAAAAGCGCGGTCAAATATTCCTCGCGCAACTTAACCTCAAATATCTTTTTAACGGGTGAAACAAGGTCACCCATACTTTACGCAACAGTTTGTATCAGTTTGTCTTAACCTAATCCTATTTTCCCACAACAATTGAGGCAAGATGAAAAAAAACTTTTCTTAATAAATTTGTTACAAAATATTACAAATCTGCTTCAAGTGGAAAAATGGAATTGTTTACTGCCCTTTCCGGGGGATCAAGGACTATTGATGGGTCTCATTTAAATATTGAGATATGCCTAAGCGTCTCAAACAGCTTCTCCCAATCCAGGCAACCGTACCTGCCCGTGGTGATCCCTGTTTTCCCTGACACGGCTCTGTCGAATGGCGAGTTGTTGGCGCCAACAAACCACCCCCCCCCCCGTTTCCTAGAGAGCTTAAAACAACAGGATGGGAGCAGGTGTGGCCCCACAAGGTGCAGGAGGCAGAACCCACCAATGCGTGGTAGACGCTATGCTCCTCACTAACACACCCCTACTCTCCCTTGAGTGGGTGTCTTATCTACCTAACACCTCTACTGCTTTTTATCAACACACCCTCTGTGGCTGATAAAGTGCCAGCCAGTTTGAGAGTGTCTGGGTGCAGGGGATGGACCGAGCAGAATACTTGACTTGCTTTCTGACCGTGGACCTCTTAGTAAAGTTACAACGACCCAGGACGTGACGATCCAATGGCTTTTCCACTTGGCCGATACCTCATGAAAGATTAGAAAACTTTAGCCAGTAGCCATTGGTGGCGTGGAATGGGCAACGTGAACCCTACCGGAATTACACGGTCACAGTGCAATTATGGCTTTCCAGTCTCTTGAAAACCTCTTGTACCCTCCTGTCCTCAACATGAATGGCCTCTTCTCATGGTGGGCAGGCAGTCCACAGACACCCCAGTCCACAATGCCATGACACAAAGAAATAAACTACATGCGAGCTCGGACGTCGCTTCGTTAAACAAGGTCCGCGCCAGGCAGCGCATTCACCGGGCTGCTCTGAGCGACAAGTCAGCTACTGGTGATACATACAGAAACAGTGCTAAACCAGCACAGAAAAGTTCTCGGCTTGAGAAGGGATCCAATTACATCGCCAAAACCAGAAGAAGAGTTCCCCCAACCTTTTGCAACTCAACATCTGTGGTTTGAGGAACAATAAAACAGAACTCCTCAAAGTACTGAAGGACAGGCAGATTCATGTTGCCTTCCTTCAAGAAACCCTACACAAAAGTACGGACCTGAACCTCACAGGATACACCAGTTTCGCCTGCACATGCACAGGATGCCACAGTGTAGTCACTTACCTGCGAAACGATGTTCAGGGAGATGTCGTACACTTATCATCCGCCCAACAGACAGATATCCAGAAGGCCACCATATGGCACATTGGTAGGAAGTACACACTTTACAATGTTTACAGCCCCCCACAGGCAATATGCGACTTGTCTGATCTGCAAGCAGACTACTACGAAAAAACTATTTGTGCGGGTGACTTCAGGGGCCACTCTCCTGAATGGGGCTACGTCAACTATAGCAGCACAGACCGAAAGATTGAGGAGCTGTGCGAGACCAGCAACCTATCTGTGTTACAAGATGTCAACTCAACTCCTACCTCACTTCACGGAGCCCACTTGACTCTCAGCTGACCTGATCTCACCATCTGCTCGTCCGACATTAAAAACTCCTGTCGCATCGAAGTGATTGATGACATAGGAAGTGATCACAGGCCCATCTTTATACAGATCACGCATCTCAGCACATTCCAAGGGGATGCCGAAGAAATTTCAAACCCTTTTGGAGTGAAGAAATCCAGACTGCTGTGGCAGAAAGAGAGAAAGCCAGACAGTCATTGGAAAAATCACCATCACCAATAAAGAAAATACACTACAACAAGAACTGCGCTCAGGTGAAAGCGACAGTAAAAAAAGCCAAAAAAGATAAATGGACTCAAACCTACAGAGATCTTGATCTCCGCCACAATGGAACAAAGGTTTGATCCCTTATCAGCAACCTCTCAGGAAAAAGATAAAAAAGCAACCCCAAACCCTTTTTCCTTTCAGGCAGCACCATCACTGAAGACCTGAAGAAAGCCGAACATTTTAACAGGTTTTTCGCCTCTGTAAACAGGGCAGGCAGACTAACCGAGGCTGATAGACTCCTCATAAATAAGGCTAAGCACAAAGAAAAAGCTACTACTGTGAACAACTCGCTTTTTGAAGAGGATTATAGCATGACGGAACTCAGTCAGGCCCTGAAAAAGCTAAGGGAAAAGAAGCACCAGAACCAGATAAAATACACAACGAAATGATGTGCAACCTTGATGCTAAAGGAAAAGAAGTTCTCCTTTCCCTGATAAACCCCACATGGAGAACGAGTGGAATACCAAAGGCATGGAGGATCGCCCAGATTATACTGCTCCTGAAAAATGGGAAACCACCCGGAGAAGTAAAAAGCTACCGACCTATCTCATTAACATCATGTATCGGTAAGCTTGCGGAAAGAATGATAAACAACCGCTTCTACTGGTACCTGGAAAATACTAACAGCTTAAACCCACACCAAGCAGGCTTTAGAAAAGGTAGCAACACAGAAGATCAACTTTTTAAACTGAGTCAAAACATCCAGAATGGATTTCAGGAGTCTAAACACACTGTCGCCATCTTTGTAGATCTCCAATAAGCGCACGACAGAGTGTGGAGAAAAGGCCTACTCATGAAATTGATGGACCTCGGGAAACATGGCAAACTTTACAAATGGGTCAAGTTTTTCCTGTCGGATTGAAATATTGAAACCAAAGTAAGCAATGCCCACTCGTCAAGAGAAGTACTCGAGGAAGGCCTACCTCAAGGTTCCTGTCTGAGTTGCACTTTTGTTCCTGATCTTCTTTAACGATGTAACGAACGTTGTAAAATCAGAAAAGACTCTTTATGCTCTCTAGCAGACACATCACAGCATGATAGTAGGAGCAGGGAAATTAAATGAAGACCTCAAGAGGCTCCACAATTACTGTCAGAAATGGAAACTTAAAATAAACTGCACGAAAACAGTTTATACCATCTTCACGAAGAGCCATAAAGCAGCCAAGGAAAATCTCAAAATAAAGATAGGAAATGAAAGTCTCCCCAAAGAAGAACATCCAACTTACCTAGAAGTCAAACGTGACCGTAGTCTAACCATGAAAAGCCAAGTTGAGAACATATTGAACAAGGCAAAAAAAGACTCAGACAAACAAACTCTGAGAGCTCTATACCTGGGTTATGTCCGATCTTCCCTGGGTACAGCAATAGCCTACTCACTATGTGCAGTACAACTACTTGCAACACCCTTGACAAGGTCCAAAACAATGCCTTGCGTTTTATAAATGGCGGCATGAGATCCACACCTGCCGCCGCGTGCGAAATCCTTTCAAATGTTGAACTCCTGGGAATCCGCAGAGATAAGGCAGTTTTGGAGCTACATGAAAGATCTAAAAGAATGTGCCCAACCACCCAAACAGGAAACTAGAAGAAACATGGAAACCAAAGAAACGAATTCAACAAAAGTCAATCATGCATCACATCACAGAACTAATGGAGAGTCACCATTTACCACAAAACAGAAAAGAAATCAAAAGAGTCAACCAAAAGATCCCTCCCCACCTTTCTTTTTAAAAAAGCCAATCATTACAACATCTCTCCAAGACAAGAGCACAAAATCTTCAGACCCAGTGACACTGATGCTTGCATCACATCAAACAATCGACAGCTATTCAGATGACTGGATACACGTCTATACGGACGGCTCAGCATTCAAAGGCACAACCAAAGCCGGATATGGAATACTAATACAGTACCCTGATGGAAGTTCCAATGAGATCTATGCAGCATGTGGAGAGAAATGCAGCAACTACGATGCAGAAATGACGGCAATTGAAACAGCACTGTACCATCTCCGCACAGTTTTTGACACTCATCCTGGAAAGCACAGAGCCTTGTGATTTTCACTGACTCACTATCAGTCTTACAAGCCGTAGAAAATGACCATCATTTAAACCAAGATTTGACTCACATACTATTTGGCTCCCATCATCTGATAACATTCTGTGGCATCAACCTAGTAATGCAGTGGGTCCCCGGACACTCAAACATACCTGGAAATGACAGAGCAGACACACTTGCCAAACGGGGATCTAGACAGGAACAACCCAACATTCCAACTTCATACAGCACTGCAAAACAAATCATTAAAAGCAACAACAAACAAGATTGGATGAACAGATGGGCCCTGGGAAAGACATGCAGAGCAGTTTTCAAACATATGACCACAACAAAAAGGAATGACAATATCAATCATATACAGAGAAAGAAACAGACCAGGATCTTCCGCCTACGAACAGAACATACTAATATACAGCTCAACTTCTACCTGAACAGAATAAACCCGGAACTTCCCCCAATGTGTCCCTTGTGTGACTATGCATATGAGACTGTGGATCATCACTTGTTCCACTGCACAGCCTTACATGACATCAGAGCTACCAGTCTCCCTCCGAGACCTAACACTGACAACACACTCTATGGAACATTACAGCAACTGCAGCAAACCTGCACTTATCACTACATGGCATTGGACAGAAGGGCGAGAGCCCAGCTGTTGCTGGATCGATGACAACAACAACAACAACAACAACAACGACAACAACAACAACTGCACTTTCCGCTTCTCACAGACATTTTGTGTATGCTTATGGCCTACGTCACAGCTCACCAATGACACTTTTAAATGGAAAAATTTGTTACCAGAAACTAATTTAGTAGTGAACACTTTTATGTACGAAACGTTCTCAAAGACAAACGTTCATTATACATAAACTCGCGAAAAAAAATGACCAACTTGCTTTGAAAAGCGATATTGTCTCCGCTGTAAACCTTTTAAAATCTGTAGAAGCCACTTACAGGGATCTTTTATTAGTGTCTATGAAGGAATTTTCTAGAATAGAACTAACAGGTTCTTACAAAAAATATCCATCTGTTATCGTTATAACAAATTGATACAAGTCTTTGTACAAAAGCTGGAGAGTTTATGTTAGATAGTTGAGGAGATATTTAACAAAAAGTTGTGCCATGAATTTTTGAAAGCACTATAGTAAGGAATCTCAACTCGAGCAAGAGCCACGGACTAAAAGAGATGGGTGCGGAATGCTAGATATCTAGAGGGAATCGATACGCCGAGTGTGCGTCTTGTTCTGGGGCGAAAGGGTGTACAAATTACCTGTGGAGCTAGATCTAGGCATCGTCACACTGCCACACGGTTCGTGGATGCGGCTACAGTCTACAGTGCCGTGAGAGCCAGTTCTCTCTCTCTCTCTCTCTCTCTCTCTCTCTCTCTCTCTCTCTCTCTCTCTCTCTCTCTATCTATCTATCTATCTATCTATCTATCTATCTCTCTCTTTTACTCTCCCTCCCTCTCTCAGTCTCTCTGTCTCTCTCTGTCTGTCTGTCTCTCTCTGTCGGTCTGTTTGTCTCTGTCTCTGTATCGGTCTCTGTCTGTCTGTCTGTCTGTCTGTCTTTCAGTCTGTCTCTGTCTGTCTGTCTCTCTGTCTGTCTGTCTGTCTGTCTCTCTGTCTCTCTGTCTCTCTGTCTCTGTCTCTGTCTCTCTCTCTCTCTCTCTCTCTCTCTCTCTCTCTCTCTCTCTCTCTCTTTGTCTCTCTCAGCCAAGACGAAATCAAAGTCAACACAAACAACATTTCATTCAGCCTGCAAGAACTTAGCGTCACGAACATTTGTCATCATTTTAAACGGGATGTAAATATAGGCAAACTACATCTATATAGAGCATCATCCTTACAAAAAAAATTGTCAGTGAAGAACCAAAATTGTGCTCACACAAGTATTTTGACCCTCCGTCATGCAGTGGGCTGCCGCGCCATATCCCATGAGACGTGACTTTATTATCATTCTGCTCCCCCCCCCCCTCGCCCAGTCTCGAAATTTCAACAAGGAAGATTTCACCTAAGATAACACACAGACAATCGTTATAACATTTGTTTACTGTTCTGTTAAAAACGTATTATCATAAACTTACAGAGAAAAAATATTGGTTCAAGAAACTATTCTCCGGCGATCCTAAATTTAAAACCCACACAGACTTCAGAATTTAAAAAAGGTTTAAGGCCGATGCTTCAGAGAATCTTAACTGTTACCCTAAGTTGATTTTTTTTCAATGTTTCACCTTTTTTGTGTCTCCCCGAGTAATCAGTTGTTAAATAATATCGTAGTCCAATGCCAGCTCACTGTTTCTCGTCTTTTACTTTTGAATTCATCAGAGTTCTTTGTTTGTGTGTTTGTGTGTGTGTGTGTGGGGGGGGGGGTGTTAGAAGAGAGAACAATCAATTAAAACAATGTGTCAAACCAATTAAGGTCAAATAATGCCTGCGTCTAATTGAAGAATAACCAAAAAACAAGAAGTGTGCAAACATTGATCAGGCCTCAAAGCTCATTTTGATTATTTCAATTAACTATTCATGTTGTCACAATTACACGAGGAGGTTAAGATTGTAATTAGTACCCTCACAGTATTGAACATGTTTTAATGAAGTGCACGAGTTCATTTTCAAGGTTAATTAAGAGAGAAACACAGAGTTTATAGGTGTGATTTGTTTCCCTTTCTCTTGCATCTCGTTTCCTCTGTCATTAGCAAATGCTGAACATTGTCAATAAATTTCGCTTTTAAAAAAATTATTCAACTAAATATTCATAATTGCTTCTAATTATAATTGGACTCAGGGTATTCAAATATCATGTGTCCAATTTCTTTTCAAGACCGAAATCAGACAATATTTTAATTGGAATTCTAAAACAAAATAAATAAATAACGCTCGCTGAAAGATACTTTTGTTAAATTGCAGCTTGTCACCTAGCAGTTTGTAAAGAGAAATCCTTTCATGTTAAAAACGCTACACTTTGAACCTACGTTTAAGAAGATGTAGTTCACATTCCTCAGAATTCTCGAACATTTACGGAAAAGCACGCCTTTTATCAGACATATTTATTTAATTTCGAAGTATTAATTGCTGCCAGAAAAAAGTGCAAACATCAGATGTTAAGTTTCCTGAAACTGTACTTGAGTAGATAGTAGACATACAATTTTGATTTACCAGATCAGTTTTTTACGAAGCCTCATTTCCTGTGTAAAATGGCAGAATAGACAAAACAAGACATAATCAAATTCGTCGAACACAGTTTATTTTCTAAAATTATGCACATCAATGTGGAAACTCGTGCCAATTTAGCAGCAGTGATGAACAAACAGATGTTTTTAAAAATGTATTTATCTATTCTTATTTGCACGAACAATCTATCGTCATCATAATAATTTGGGTTACGAAGCGGTGGAATCTGGCGCTCGTCAATTTTGGGGCATATGGAGCTGTTGGTATCAACTTAAAGCTTTTTCATTTGTATTACTTTGATGAAAGAGATACCCATCTGTCGTGAGTAGAAGTCGAGATATTTGTGAGTGAATAAAGTGGGTGTCGACTGGTTTCAGATATAAAATTAGCGACAAAATGTCAGCTAAACTTTGGTAACTTCCGTAGCTTAGTACTGCAACCAATCGACACCTACTTTATTAAATAACACATTTCACGACTTCTATTCGAGACAGATCTTTCATCAAAGGTAATACAAATGTAAATCCTTTAAATTGATAACAATAAGCCCATATGCCCCAAAATTGACTAGCGCCCGATTCCACCGCGTCGTAACACATATTCCCTCTCGTTGGGCACCTTTCATTGAATTTTTTTGTTTTGTTTTGTTTTGGGCTCACAACCGCTCTCTCTCTTTCTCTCTCTCTTTCTCTCTCTCTCTCTCTCTCTCTCTCTCTCTCTCTCTCTCTCTCTCTCTTTGTGGTCCGTTACCCATTTATGTGAGATTGACGCCATCTGATTAGTAGAAAAAGTGGTATGATAACGTCCAGTAGTGCACATATTTAGTATAATATGTAACTGTTACAGGAGTAAATTCACAGGATAGTAGACGTAAATCAACAATCTGAGCTCATCACCTTTCTTGTCCACGTAAAACACACTGATGCAGGGATTTTTTATTGAAAACTAGTCATCAAAAGCATAGATAATGTAAATTAAATATTTTCTAAGGACACTGCTAACACCTTTGAATATTACCAAACTTTGGCGGACTTTTTGTGTTTACCTCTGACACAAGGTGACCCCAAACCTTTTTCAATCGAGAATTTTTCGACTGCTATTTATGTTGTTGTTATCGATCCAGGACTGCTAAAGGCAAAACGATAGGCGGCACGATAATGCCAATAACTCTATTGCTCCAAAATCGACGAGCGCTTTATTCCACCTCGTCTCGACTCAATTTCAATGGTATCAGAATCATGACATTATGCGCTCGTCAATTTTTGGACATGTTAAGGTATTGGTATCGCCATAAAGATTGTTCGTTTTTCTTTCTTTCAATGAAAAAAATACATATCTATCCTAAATAGAAGTCGGGATATTTGCCATTGAAGGAGGTAGGGTCGCCTGGTTCCATTGGAAAAATTAGCGAGAAAATGGCCGTCAAAGTATGGCGACTTCCAGAGCTTGAGATACTTTGGAAACCAAACATTTACATTTTTTGTGTCCTTAAGCATCGGTTTTTCAGTAAAATCCACTCAGATATATGTTTTTAAATGCACAAAAAAGGTGGTGAGGCAAGGAAAATCCCCCACACAAATCTGATAAAAATTGCCAAACTTCCAAAACAAAACAAAACAAACAAACAAACCTCAAAATAAAACCGTTTTCGTCTATTTTATTATTTTGACAAGCGCCTGATTTCACCATGATGCCTGGAGATCATAATATTTGGAAGCGTTTGCTGTCGATCAAACAGTACAAGGGACGCTTATAGGGGGTGCCCACATACGCGTTCGGGTCGGGTCGGGTCGAGTCTCAGGGTCGGGCCTATCGGGTCAGGGTTTCAGTGTACTCTACAGCCCCGCGCGATTGTACCTACATGCGACTACACAGAGGGCGTAAACCCGGGCTACGATTGGCTGGACCTTTGACCCATGAATACAAAAAAATATGCCTGCCGTACTCTTGGACTGTGTGTGTGTGTGTGTGTGTGTGTGTGTGTGTGTGTTCGACAGTGCTTGCTTTCTTGCTATCTTGCTTTAGTCTACGCATCCACCAAAATAAGATCATTTCCAGGCCAGGCTAATGTACGAAGTTTTTGCATGGTGTAGAAGCGACTCAAAAAGACCCGCGTCCACCGACATCAGACCAGCTAAACCTATTTTTAGCCCAGTGTGTTATGATTACGAGACTAACAGACAGCACTGGAGATTTATTTACCCTTTAAAAAAATAAAAAGCAACAAATTATAATTATGGAAAAATTGTTGGATTGTTGGTCAGTTGGGAGGATGAGAAGAAGGGGAAAAACAGAAAAAAAGCTCGGACTGGGATTCGAACCCACGCTCACAAAATAATACTTTGCGTTTCAAACGCAGACACACTGTTCACTCAGTCATCAGAACTTTCATCAGCGAAGGGTAGATTAAGCTTCATATTTACAACACTGTTTCAGGAAAGGCAAAGCGACATAATAAATCGAGATGTAGATCTAGAATCTAGGCCTAGATGTAGTGGACCTGTAGATAAGGTCTGGAGAAAACTAAAAATTGGCGGAAAATTGGAAGCACTAAACATTAGAGAACGTAGATCTAGACACGTCCTTAGCTAGATTCTTGGTCTAACATGGCCTATTTTTAGCCCTCCTGAGAACGAAATAATCTAGATCTAGATCTAGGTCAAGTGCTTTGATTTAAGTTTTTCTGCTGTTTTACAGCACAAATCTGCATTTGTACAACATATAATGAGATACAACTTTATTGATCATGTAAAGTGCAATGAAGAAGCAAAATTTTACTTAAAGATGCAAATTTCCTTCCAAAATGAGTCGAATCGAGGCCAGAGTATTACTTAATGTGTTCATGGGTCAAAATGGACACGTGACTCAGCCTTGTTGTGATTGGCTGCAAACCACCCGATCGCGCGATTCGCATTCCAGAAAACAAACGCGTTTGTTTTTGTAGGTCACCGATCGTGTCGATCGGTTTGTGCCACGATGGTCGCTTTGCGCCCTCAATTTGGCTAGCCCTGAATACCCGCCGATGGGCCCGACCCGACCTGACCCGACCCGACCCGATCGCGTATGTGGGCACCCCCTATTACATTGGTATCGCCCTTGGAGTAAAGGGGTGAAACTCCTACATTTTGGGAAAGTGTTTAGTAAGATGGTAAATTGTCGCCCTTCTTTATTTCAAACCGATACTACAAGAAGATGTAGTGGAAACTTTTTAACTCCGTTAGGGGGGGGGGGGGGGGGGGGGGGGGGCTCTCATGGCCTAGAGGTTAAGGTGTTGGCCTCTCATTCAAAGGTCCGGGGTTCGAATCCGGGTAGCGACCGAAAAATTTTCTTCTCTAAAATTGTCTCCTTTCACCACCTTTCCTGCTCTCTTGCAATGTTCTGTTGTCTGCTTTCATTTCTACTTTCTGCCCCCACTCCCTCACCTCCTTTGCCCCCTGCTCTGGGATCCTGACTCTTTCTGTAGCCTTTCTACTGTTACTCCTTGGCTCCTTCTTACTGCTGTCTTTCTGCCACACCCCTGATCTTCTGGTAGGGAAGATCTACACCTAGCCTTCTCGGACAAGGGCGAAAAATTTCGGAGGGCCCGTGTGCAAGTTGCGCACGTTAAAGATCCCTTGGTGGTCTTAAATCGATAAAAGTAGACTTCGCCGCCACCAGGGAAAATTCAAAATTTCCTACCAACTGAAGATATTAGGTGTGTCCCGCGCGCTCATAGACCTTATGCAGTTGCGAGCGCCGTAAAACACTTTACAGAAACAAGACATTTATGACATGTTCTAAGAATACCAAAGACAAAATTGTACTGTGCGACATGGTAATAGAGACCAACTGGAAAAAGAGAAAGAGGTAGACATACTAAAAGCTATAGAGGAACAGTTAGGGATGAGGCAGTCACACGGGGCCTGGATGTGCCCAGATTGGAGAACGTGGCCAGGGACAAGTAAGCGTGGCGTCGACGGTTCTCCGAATTATGTAGGCCTACCTGACAGTATAGGGATAGAGGTATTGTCTGGTTTTGCTGGACAGGGCCAATCTTAGCCTCATTACAGGTATGTACTTGTATGTATGTACGTACGTCGTACATGTTGGGTTGGGGTGGGGAGTGTGTGGGAGGATCCAAAACATGTTTTGCTAGGGTTTGAATCCAGCTGTAAAAAAATGATATAAAGAACATAGCATTATTACGATGCGTGGGGACAAAATGAGTTGTTTATCAGATTTTAGATCAGTGGACTCGTACAGATACAGGAAATGTATGGGTTGTCTGTGTTAATTTTATTAGATTAAAGGATACAAATAAATACCTGTTTAACTTAAGAAAAAGGGATCTACAAATTTGATGTGTCTATTGTCAGCCGACACCTCCATTCAGGGATTGAGAGAAGTAACTCATTTTGTCAACAGGCCTCACATTTGCCTCATCCCTGCAGGAACATCTGACTGGCATTGACTTAACTCGCCCATAAATGCGATTGGCAGCGTGTGCGTGCACTAGGTATTGCGATTGGGAGATAAGTGTCCTTTTTAAATACACCCCCCCCCCCCCCTCCCGGCAAATTCGCAATTTTTGTGCCTTTGATCTCAACTTTTAAATAAAATTGATTCAGATATGTATTTCTTTAATAAATAGAATATATATATATATATATATATATATATATATATATATATATATATATATACATATATATATTATACATATAGTCTATATATATACATCTGATGGTTCTCTTAACAGACATAAGCTTCTTATCCAACCATTGAATTTTGCCAGACTAAAACAACAAGGATTGGAAGTCCATTTGTGTAAAATTAAATTCGTATCCCTAACTAAGGGTAGTGTTTGCGGCGAGACGCAGTATTTATACGTAAACCAATGCTTTTACAATATTAAAAAAAATAAAATTTTTTGCAATCATTGAAGGTCCAAATAGATTCTGATTGGGCTATATTATTATTTTTGAAGGCTATCCGAGAAGCTGCATTTGTGTTTTATTACATTCATAGCGCAAACGCATTAGATTGTAAAGTACCATTGTCAATAGCATTCATATGACCTTAGAGCATGAATCAGAATATCATTGAGTTACAATATTGTTATCACTGTTCATTTGCATGTGACTGTGAGCCTGTTTGTGAGTGCAAGCATTTTGTTTTGTTATTATTGGCATGTGCACAGATGAGTGTGAAAGGGAAGAGTGTGCGTGCGTATGAGTGTGTGTGTGTATGTGTGTGTGTGTGTGTGTGTGTGTGTGTGTGTGTGTGTGTGTGTGTGTGTGTGCATGTTTGTGTGTGTGTGTGTGTGTGTGTGTGTTGGGGGGGGGGTTGAATGTGCGTGTGTGCGTGCGTGTGTATGTGTGTACGTGGTGAAACACGAAACCAAGCTGCCAGGATCTGGACTATAGTAACGGGAAAGATCAGGGAAACGTAGCTTTTTTAAGAGCATTATCCGAGCAAAGGAATGAATGGAGAATCCTGATCGTCGATGTCTGTCGCAGATCTGGCACTGGATTATGATGAATCAGGCAGTGGTTTAGTACCTCTCCGTGGTACCGTGGAAGTCTGACCTCCAGCGGTTTGAGCAATTGTCTCCTTGTTTAGTATTTGAAAATACTGTGTACATAAAGCTCTGATATTCACTACACAAGCTGAAATTTTAATAGTAATTAGAAAATAAATAAACAAGTAAATGCTACTACTACTACTACTACTACTACTACTACTACTACTACTACTACTACTACTACTACTACTACTACTACTACTACTACTACTACTACTACTACTACTACTACTACTACTTTTACTACTACTACTACTACTACTACTACTACTACTACTACTACTACTACTACTACTACTACTACTACTACTACTACTACTACTACTACTGCTACTACTACTGCTACTACTACTACTGCTGCTGCTACTACTACTACTACTACTACTACTACTACTACTACTACTTGTTATTATTATCATTATTATTATTATTATTATTATTATTATTATTATTATTATCATTATTATTATTATTATTATTATTATTATTATCATTATTTTTATTGTGGCTGTTGTTGTTATTATTATTATTATTTTCGTTACTATTATTTATATTATATTTTTTTAATTTTAAAAAAATTGTTTGTAATTATCATTATTGCTGGCTATGTTTTATCTTGTTCAGCCCAGACTGGCCCAGACGGACGTGATCGAGGCAGCCTGTCCCTTAAATGATCCAAACTGTGTCGATGGGTGAATGGCACATGTACATTATTATCACATATTATAATTAATCATTTAAAATAATAAACCTCCCTTTTGTCATCATAATGAAAAACACAAGGGCGACCTAGATAAAGATCAGGAAATTTGTTTAGTATTTTCAAAAAATAGTGTAACATCCCCCGTCCCCCTCCATTCCCCCCTCCATTGCTGACCATGGGCTCCATCAGGAACATAACTAAGAAAAACAAATTTCCAGGGTGAAGTACCAAACGTGAGCTGAAGGAATGAATAAGATGCAGTAAAGTGGCTAAACAGTTTATACAACTAAAGATTATTTTGGACGCCAGTATAATATAATAAGTTCAACGTTTCGCAGTATAGCTTTATCAGGAACATGTAAAAAATAATAATGAGTAGGTTAGAACTACACTGTGGAAACACATCATCATCATTATCATCATCATCCTCATCATCATCATCATCATCATCATCATCATCATCATCATCATCATCATCATCATCATCATCATCATCATTGTCGTGTATTCTGGGTACTCCAATAAGCAGGACCAAATTTCACTTGTCGCTGGGACCAGGTTGAGCTAGCCAGACTACGGTCGGACCATCATTGAAGCATGAGATGATATAAGAACTTTGTGAATTAAGAGCTCAGCCCACGTTGCCAAAGATGCAGCCATGAAAAGGAGGGTGTCAAACATATGTTTGAATGTCCAGGAACAATGACAATTCGAATGAAGCTTAATTGGACTAGTGGAGGTGTCTCTAAGCACAATGACAATGGAGCAGAAAAAGAGCCTCGCTCTCGCTCGAAGATTTCTTCGTGGAGTCCGCCAGGCCTAATAAGGAAACTAAATTCTTTAAAAACCTTCATCCTCGTCATAATCACCATCATCATCGTCATCATCATTAGGACGTATGATGAACAAATCAAAGAACAATATTATGTGAACTTACAAGCAGCCAGTTATATGGCATAGATAGAAATACACAATCACAAATGAATATTCACATCCTGCTGTTACTGTCTCTGTGTACCCTTTCTCCAACACTGTAGTAGAGTGTGCCTGTACTTGGAATTGAAGCAGAAATAGACGACAATATTTGCAGAACTGTTGAGAAAAGCAAATGTAGTGGTGATAATGGTGACAAGGACGTATGTGTTACTGTACTGCTTACGTGAACTAAACTCCGGGGCTGCAAGCCGGGCAAGATTCTTGATGACCGTCAGCATAGAGGTGAACACAAACATTGCAGAAACGAGACTGACGGATTTGATAACTTTGGCATCTTTTCTGCTTAGCGATACCTTTTCTTTCCGCTGCCTTTTATTTTCGTTGAAGGACTCGTCCTGATTTCTGGAACCTGTCTGATCATGGCGTGCTGGTGTCTGATGACTCGCTGTCTTCTGACGGAATTCCGAGGCCTTTCGTAGGGCTCTGGTCAACACAACAAGACAAATGATGACAATCGCTAGACAGCTGTTTGTTACCACATTACGATTAGCCAGGTCATGAAATGAAACCGCAGCGTCCCACCCAGACTGATAGACAAGACTTAAAACGGTCCCGTTCGAGCCCTTCCTTTGGTTCCAGACAAGTTCCATTGCCGATATGGTTGGGATGTGCAAAGCAATGACCACACCTAAGGACACTGACAAAACAAGGATCGTTCTGGAAACTGTGAATAAACTACGGAATTTAAGAGCAAGAGTTACACAGCAGCACCGAGCAATAGCCAGATAGGCTGTGGTCACGATCGACATTTGATAAAAGATGACTTGATACCACACGAGGTATGTTCCAAGAGCACTCGGATTGACCGACCAATCGCTAACGTCTAGCCCCATGGACTCAAAACATCTGCAGGTTTGAGTGAAGCATGAAAGAAAGA
The DNA here is from genome assembly GCF_000002075.1 of Aplysia californica. Classification (NCBI taxonomy): domain Eukaryota; kingdom Metazoa; phylum Mollusca; class Gastropoda; order Aplysiida; family Aplysiidae; genus Aplysia; species Aplysia californica. The sequence continues at coordinate 187,566 of NW_004797473.1, read as the reverse complement.
GGTAGCTCAGATCTGATACCGATAGCAACAGGAAGGTCACCATGACCGAGTCTTTGAGTCCTGTAGACAGAAATGGAACATCAGAACATCATAAAAGAGACATTTGTAGTTTATAGTGAATACGTTCCGGGAACCAGAGAATATTTCTGATTGACTTTGAGTGGCGTAGGTAGGGTAGCTTAGTAGTTAGGCTAACCACTTGGCTACCAGACCAGTAATCGTGAGATTTCAGGTTCGGGGGTTTGGGCCTCAGCTCGGCTGGACTTGGGAAAGGCATTTCATCGAATTTCCCCTTTGGCTCGGTCTTTTCGGAAATGGACGTTAAACTGGGAGGTCCAGCCTCTTAATAAATAGTCTAATAGTGTTGATAGATATACCATTTTTGAGTGTCTTTGAGGTCTGCTTGGGTCATACTAGTTGTAAAGTGAATAATCAATGCTTAACGTGTCCCGCGTGTTCATATGACAGTGAAATCAGAACATGATTAGAGAGCAGGAAAGTGATTGGGGGGGGGGGGGGGGGTAAATAGAAAAGTAAACTTTCTGTCGCTGTCAGGGACGAGAAAGCCCGCCTACTAATTAACCTAAAATTGTGTCGACGACAGCGTAAAATACTTGTATCTATGGTAACGAACTACAAACGATTACCTCACCTATTTTACTGAAAACAGCGATGTTGATGATGTTAGCGATGACTCCAAGACCAATGATAGACAGTCCTGTTCCACAGAACAAGTAGTCGATAAACAGACCGAGCGTCCGAATATCTACAAAACCTGACAGGCGAGTTGTGGCTTCTTGCAGCTGTGACGTAGACAGTGTGTCGTTCATGGCTGGTGCCCGTGGGTTTTGCATCACCTCATTCGACATGGTGGCGTTGGGTAGGGTTTGGTTGGTCTGAAAGTTCAAATCTGTTTTACAAAAAAAGGAAGAAAGGAAGGCGGTTGTAAGTGTATTACACCATCCTCGACACACGTTTGGTCAGTAAAAAAAAAAGAAGGCAGGTGGGGTGGGGGAATAAAGGGGAGAGGGGGCACGCTGTGTCTACCCTGCCAGTAAGGGTCAACATGGAAAGTGGAGAATTTATTTTGCTAACCAGCAGAAATGTAAAGATACCCAACAAATTATACGCATCCCAACGCGGGAGATCTCAGGAACGACAGAAACGACATGTGAGGCGTGCTGACGAGATGGGTTATTTCTCGGAATTTGACAGTGACTGATGAACGCATATATCCTCAGTAATTATTTATATAAACACCATCTGACATCATCCCTCACCAGCATCATCATATTTAAAACCATCATTGCTCTCAGATCATTTACATACATCTATATTTCTTTAATCTCATTCTATCACAGTTATATGTACTATTAATTATTTTCATAACGCGCCACTGGACACTGACATACGCACTTTTTTCTACTAATCAGATGGTTTCAATCTCTTTGAAATAGGCAAGGGGAAAAACAATGATTTAAAAAAACCCAAAAAAGGTAATAGAGATCTCAACATTGTTTCAGACTTTTTAACACGGTCTTTGGCAGGGTATGAATGTTATAACACCTACATAATAATAAATAATAATAATAATAGATAGCATTTGTATAGCTCAGCAGCAGGCTCTATGCGCTTTACACTATATTATTACCCCAGCAGACCATAGAACACTCCGAAACATTCTCAGCTTCCCGGGAAGCATACAGTGCGAGCAGCCGATTAAGCGCTCAAACACTAACAAACTGACAAGATCTTTCGCTGTCTGTAGCCGGGTACCCATTCCCACCTGGGTGAAGTGAGGAGAATTCGTGTAAAGTGCCTTTCCCAAGGACACAACGTCGGACCCTTGACGGGATTCGAACCCACGACCTTACGGTTGCGAGTCCGAGAGCCTAACCACTAAGCGTATCCTTTTATGACACAAAGGCAACCCCGCTTTTCATAAACGTAATTGTTTGAGGTGAGTGCGGAAACAAATGCTGGCTTGGAATGGTTAAGACTAACGCTTTAAAGAGTTAGGGCTTTCAACTTCTGGTAGATCTGTTCGCAAAGCTGTACAACTTTGCCCCCCTTACTTTTGGCTTTTCCTGAGTAGCTAAGGCTTCTCAGTTGTGATATTATCATGGTCCAATGCGCACTCAATATCTCTCAGCAGACTTTTTATTGAAAATTCATTTATCTCTTTATAACTAAATAATTTGTTGGGATAGGAAAGGGGGAGGGGAGGGATTGGAACACCGGCAATTATTGAAAGGCTTAATACCAAAGCAATCAGGTCCACAATAAAGTTCAGTCGAGCACAACCTTTAAAAAACGCCCAAAGAATGAAGGTGTTGGTTAAATAACAGACAATTTGATCTAATCTTTTTGCGAACCGATCTTACCGTCAGTAAACAATACTAGACCCAACTTCTTTTCATCACCACCAGTATCCCTGGAGTTTTCATGAAAAGAAGCGGTAAATCTTCTGGATATAAGTTTCAAGTCAAGATTGAATTTGGCTTCTTTATTCTTCACCTTAATTACCGTGTCAAAAAGAAGAAAGTGCAGCAAATTGTTGTTGAATTGATTCTTCAAGATCTCCAGAAATTGAATTTGCAATATTTGAACACAAGATATACTTAAGTGATATTGAGATTTTTTTTAATCGAAAAAAAGACGACGTAGGATTATACCGGGTATAAAGCCCACGGTCAGGCATAACATGTGTGGCATAGTGAAATCAGGTGCTCGTCTAAATCTTCGACTTTTACTCTCGCCCCCCTTCCCAACCCTTAAAAAAGCTCTATTAAAGATGCACCTTTCAACATCACGGAAATGCAGTTTGATGCTATGATCAAGGTTTGCAGTTTCCCTGAGAAATCTGAGAAATAACCCATTTTGTCAGCATGCCTCCCATGTGCCAAAAAAATTATTTCAAAAAAAAAAAAATGACGAGCGCTTGATTCCAGTGTCTTGCGACACATTAGTGAAAGTAAGCCTGGTACGTGACAGCGTTTGCGGTAGGCACCGCTTGCATTAAAAGCGTAGTCAGATTAGAATTTGTGATATTATATTTTTATTTCTACAAGACATACTAATTCACTTATCTCAGAAATGTCGAGAATGTTCTGGAAAGACTATAATTTTCAGACAGATTACTTTTTACTCTTGTAGCAGCAGCAACGGATTGGAAAAAGTGTCGACAATGGGTGCATCAAAGTGCTACTCAAACAGTAAAATTTTGGGGGCTAAAGAGATACTTGTGAAGCGTTCTAACAAGATGGGTTATTTTTCGGATTTTTACAAAATACTTTAATCAGTCATCCTATTATCAGGCTATCACGGAAGAAGACTGTTTCAACAAAGATCTCCGACAAAACAAGTTGACTATTTGTTTAGGTGTAATCTAAGAGACGGTTATATCTTTAGACAGGGAATTGATCGACACAAAACACTAAACTATTACCCCGAAATAGACTTTCGTTACTTAAGAATTACCAAGTTTTATTCGACTTATTTTTTTTTGCCATTTTTCTTCACTAAGACCATGAGATCAGAAATAAAATACTCTATTTAGTCAATCAAAATTGTACTTTTACTCTAGGTCGTTATCAAGATATTCAAAGAACTACATTCGAAAAAGCTCGACATGCAACTGAACATTTTTTCGTCAAATTTCTCAAAACTCGATACCTAGCTGACAAAACTTTGTAAGTCTAAAGCCCCGGTTACACGTGACGATTAATTAATTATGTCAGATTCGTCGAAAACGAAAACTGTCCGTTTTATCGAACTGTGTAGTCTGTTTAGACTTTCCAATTTATTGTCCAGTTTTGTATCGATCAGAGAGATTCCTTTACATAAAGCCACCTTGTGTTTTTGCGAGGACAGCGATTTGCTAGCACTATATGTGCTTCTTCATCGTACACTCTCTCTTTAATAGTTTATTACTGTAGTCTTAGGATTTAATTTTCCACAGATATTTGTTGTGCAAGAACTTTTTAAAAAACGTTTTAGTAAGAGTTATACTGTACTGGCAACACAATAAGGTCATGTAAGTGCTGAAGTATTACAAGAGAGTAACAAACACAAAAAGGGGGAGAGACAAAGACGATAGATATTTGATAGGAATGACAGAGCAAACCACACGATAGCACCCGCCAGCCACCCATATAGATTTTAATTTTAAAAATAACAAAACAATGCCTTTAGAAAAAGGTGACCTTACTATGCATATACCTTGTTGTGTAAGTTATTTCAGTTTGGTGGGATTTAATTTTGAACTTTGACAGTGCGACGGCCGAAGCCTACTTTTATCGATTTTAGGACCACCAATTGAAAGAGGGGGGGGGGCAGAAAGGGGAGATGAAAACAGATGACAGAACATGATTAGAGAGAAGGGAGATAAAAGGAGAACAAACTTTTACTAAAGAAGAAAAGTATCCTTGGCTGTCAGGTTTCGAGCCCGGAACCTATGGAATGAAAGGCGAATACTGTACCTCTAGACCACGAGATCTCCCCCACCCCCCACCCCCCCCCCCCACCCCAATCCCCTCATTTTAATAGATCTAAATAGCAGAACAGTGTCTTTAGAAAAAGGTGGCCATACTGTACCGTTTTGTGTGTAGAAGCAGAAGCTTTGACTTGACTGCAGATGTTGTGCAACGCATCGTGTGACCTTGATACACAACTTCACCATTGACGATCAACTAAAAATGATAGAATTACTAAACTTTGCATAATATGCATCAAATCAGGTTCTCTACGAGCTGCATCGCTTGTTTTGAGACGTTTATTTCGAATATGTAATCAGTTTTTACCTGTGAACATTGTTGTTTAAATTTTGAGCCCTAAGTTTAATCCTGCGCAGCAGCAACTTTAAAAGTGATACTACGTCACAGTACGTCTCCCCTAAATCTGACTGTGATCTCGCACGAAAACTATCAAGCAGCGCTTGATTTCCAGACCGAGTCTCCAACCCATCGTCCAAATGTCCAAACTTCGTACAACTTTGTGTTACACCTGACGATTTGTCTCATGATCGATATATCATCCAGTTTTTGTACAATTTATCGTTGCGTGTAATCCGAACTTAAGGCAGCGTAGTGTCTTGCAATGTGTGACAATTTGAAATGTTTAGACATAAAAATTTAAGTAATGTGAATTCAGATAATGTTTTAACGGAATTGTTTTAAAGTTCCTTCTCTTGGTGTCCAGAATAGTTGGTGCCTCCCAAAGGTAATAGTATGCAAAAAAAAAACCACATAAAAAACCCACACAAAAACAACAACTTGATTTTTTTTTTTTACTTTGTTCATTTTTTAAATATTAAAACGAGACTTGTGCTAAACGTTAAACGGATGTTCATAGTTTGGGTATGTTTGTTCAATGGAAAAATGCCATCTGTTTTGAAATCTACAAATTTATCCGCGTGTCGATTTTCAGCTGATACCTCCATTCCTGGATTTCCAGAAGTAACACGTTTTGTCAGCTCACCAGACTTTGAAAGTGATTTCTTTAATTCATTTCAATGCACCACTTTTTAGCACAGCAGGAATTGTATTTCAGTTTTACCTTTATGATCCTGTGGTAACGTAAAGATTAGTATTTAATTACATTTGTTGAGACTCAAAATACTCGAAATTTTGCTGGAATCATGGAATGGGTGACAGAAATATTACCGATCACATTTTGAGGGTTTTCCAGCCACATATTAGTCATTTTAGTTGAACAAGCTTGAGGGTGATATCAATAACTCCTATCATTTAAGGCGTGCTGACATGATGGGTTACTTCTGGAAATTTCGCCCTATGGACACACTCAGATCCAAGAAATTTAGAGGTTGGGTTTGTACAATTCAATAAATAAAATGACAAAACAAATGTCGAACTGAAGAAAAATGGCATTCGTTTAAAATCTACAAATTTGTCCTCGTGTCGATTTTCGGCCGATACCTCCATTTTTCGACTTTCAGAACTAACCTGTTATGTCAGCACGCGCCACTTATGCCCAAAATTTAGCGAGCGCCTGATTCCAATGTGTTACGACACATTACTACTTAATTTGTATATAGAGAAACAAAACAGAAGTTCTTGTAAGTTGAGTATTAAACATCTCTCCTCCTCCATTTTCGTGTTTGTTACTCTCTTGTGATCCCTGTAGTTTTCGGCACTTATATGACATAATTGAGTTGCAAGTGCCGTCGTAGAACGCTTACTAAATCTATAGAAGAAAGGTGGCCTTCCTTCAGTTGGAACTACGCAATCTATGGCACTTATTTTTTTACTTTTCAGATTGCTGTTTTGATTGTTCAGATAAATGTCACGACACGGTGGAACCGGGCACCCCGCAAATTATCTGGGTATGATAATACTATTAAAGAGTTATTGCCATCGTCTTAAAGTTTGTTCATTTGTCTTTTTGTTTTTGTTAAAATTAAAAGGGTATCTATCTGTCGTGAAAAGACGACGGGATATTGGCGGCTGAAAGAGATGGGACTTGCTTGGTGACAGAGCTAAAATTAACGTAAAAATGTCCACCAACGTTTGGTGACTTCAAAAGCGGGAGTATCCTTGGAAACTGCAAACAATAATTTGTTGCGCTTTTGATCAACACTTTTCAGTAAAATCCACTCAAAAATGGGTTTTTGAAGGATGTAATATAAGATGTTAAGCCCACCCCTCCAAAAATAAAAACAACAACAACCAAACAAACAAAACAAACAAAACCAATAGAATGTCTGGAAAATGGTTGTTACCTTCGATTTTATTATTTTGTCGAGCTCTTGAAGAACAACAGCAGCAGTTTAGAGGAAATATACAGGGCAACTTCCTTAAAACAGGAGGCTCAAATAAAGTCCCGCAGCGATCAGTCACTAGTGACAAAAAGCCAGGACCCGTCACTTCTCTGGGCTGCAGGCCTACAAAAATAGAATATACAAAACACCGGACCCAATTTGTCCATTGTGCAGCGATGAGTCCCAATGTTTGGAGCACTGGCTGCATAGATGCCCCGCAACAGAGGTCCGTCGATGGCAACTCTTTGGGGAGGATTTAAGGAGGTTGGACTGCCTCACCCGTTGCCCAAGAGAGGCAGTGGCCCAGGCAAAGAGCACGCTCTATGGAGCTCCAAACACTTCGAACAGATAGGCTATCACACACACGCAC
>NW_004797473.1:176215-178336 GCF_000002075.1 Aplysia californica | reverse complement strand
GAGAGAGAGAGAGAGAGAGAGAGAGAGAGAGAGAGATTTTCCAAGACGGTTTTATTGCTTTTAAAGACCATTTTTGTCATACAACCACATAATAATATAATAACATAAATTGATGCATGCAGCACATCCGATAATTTGCATAAACTGCTGACGCACTCACGCACGCACACACGCACATACGCACACACTCACACACACACACACACACACACACACACACACACACACAAACACACACACACACATACACACATAAACATACATAGATACATACAATATACATGTACGTATACATAAGTACATACCTGTAATGAGGCCAAAAATTGGCCCTGTCTAGTAAAACCATACAACAGCTCTCGTCTTGTTACTTTTTAAAAAACCCAAAAACTATCTCCCTATACTGTCAGGTGCATAATCCGGACAACAGTTGACGCCACGCTTGCCTGTCCCTGGCCACGTTCTCCAATCTCAGCACATCCAGGCCCTGGGTGATTACCTTAACTTTAACTGTGCCTTTTTAGCTTTTAGTTGGTCTACCTCTTTTTCTTTTTCAAGTTCGTCTCCAATACCATGTCTGATAGCGTCTGCGGTATTCTAAGAATATGTTATAAATAAATGTCGACATTTTCGTTTTGTACGGACTTGAAAAAAATATGCGCGATAATTTGCCATCTTACTAAACACATTCCCAAAATGTAGGAGTTTCACCCCTTTACTACAATGGCGATACCGTATCAGCGTCTCTTGTACTGTCTGATCGACAGCAAACGCTTCCAAATGTGATCTCGAGGTATCATGGTGAAATCAGGCTCTTGTCAAAATAATAAATTAGACGAACACTTTTTTGGGGGTACCTTTTTTTTGGGGGGGGGGGGTAAGAGTTAAATGACGAGCGGCAGAATCCACCGCGCCGTAACCCAATCAATAATATGATAATCGATTGGTTGTGTAAATTTTAAAAAAGATAAATAAAACGTCTATTTGTTCATCACTGCTGCCAAAATGGCACGAGTTTATACATTGATGTACATAATTTGAATATTTAAACTTTACAGTGTTCGACAAATGTGATTGTCTTCTTTTGTCCATTCTGCCTTTTTACACATGAAATGAGACTTTGTTGTTTTTTTAAACTGATCTTGCAAAGCAAAATATGTCCACCACCTACAGAAGTAGGAAACTTTACGTCTGATGTCTGCACATTTTTTTCTCGTTGCAATTACTACTTCGAGATGAAAGAAATCCGTCTGATAAAAGGCACGTTTTCTCCGTAAATGTTCGCCAATTCTGAGGAATGTGAGCTACGTCTTCTTGAAAATACGTTCGAAGTGTAGCTTTTTTAAAATGAAAGTAATTCTCTTTACTAACTGCTAGGTGACAAGCTGCAATTCTCCAAAAGTATCTTTCAGTGATTGTTATTTATCTTTTTTTAGAATCCCAATGAAAATCTTGTTTGAATTCGGTATGGAAAAGAAATTGGACATACAATATTTGGATACCCTGAGTCCAATTATGATTAGAAGCAATTATGAATATTTAGTTAAACAACTTCAAGAAAAAGCGAAATTTATTGACCAAGTTCAGCATTTGCTAACAACAGAGGAAACGAGGTGCAGGAGAAAGGAAAATATAATCACACCTACAAACTTTGTGTTGCTATCCTAATTAACCCTGATAATGAACTCGTGCACTCCACTAAAACTTGTTCAAAGCCATACGGGTACCAATGCATGAACAGCTAATTGAAATAACCGAAATGAACTTTCCGGCCTGATCAATGTTTGCATACTTCTTGTATCTTGGTTAATATTTCAATTAGACGCAGGCTTTATAATACACGCACAAACACAGCACACGAATTAATTCAAAATAAAAGACGTACCGAGACACAGTGAGCCGGTGTTGGACCACGATATTATTTCACAACTGATTACTCTGGGAGACACAAAGAAAAAGGTGAAACATTTTAAAAAAAAATCAACTTAGGGTAACACTTAGGATTCTCTGAAGCATCCGCCTTAAACCTTTTTTGTTTTTAAAATTCTGAAGTCTGAGTGCTTTTTTTAGGGGGGGGGGGGGATGAGGTAAATGTGAGGCCTGTTGACAAAATGAGTAACTTCC
>NW_004797473.1:171874-175902 GCF_000002075.1 Aplysia californica | reverse complement strand
GGGGGGGGGGGCAGAATGATATACAGTCACGTCTAGTGGGATATGGCTTTGCAGCCCACTTCGCACTTCGTAACGTAGGGTCAAAGTGCTTGTCTGAGCACAATTTTGGATCTTCACTGACAATAAGGATGGTGTTCGATATAGCGGTAGTTTGCCTATATTTACATCCTGTTTGAAATAATGACAAATGTCCGTGACGCTAAGTTCTTGCTGGCTGAATGAAACGGTTTTGTGGGTTGACTTTGATTTCGTCTTGGCTGAGAGAGACAGACAGAAAAAGAGAGAGAGAGAGACAGACAGACAGACAGACAGACAGACAGACAGACAGACAGACAGACAGACAGACAGACAGGGAGAGAGCACTGGTTCCCACGGCACTGTGTGACGCACGCCTAGCTCCTCACGTCATTTACACACCCTTGCGCCCCACAGAAAGACACACTGAACGTATCGATTCCCTCTAGCATACCGCACCAACCTTTCATTCCAGCTGAGATCACTTACACTTACCGACAGACATCGGCGATCATGGTTCTCCATTCATTCCTTTGCTCGCGTGCTCTAAAAAAAGCTACGTTTCACTGATCTTTCTCTGTTACCTATTTGTTTAGGTTCCATAATAAGTATGTTGTTCTGGGCGTACCCCTGCCTCGCTAGCCCTCAATTTTGCCAGTGAGATCTAGATGTTCAAGACCCTTATGTCTATTTATGTGTCCCAAAAACTGCATTTGTCGTTTCCTGATTGTTTTTAACATTGAACGTCCCACGTGGGCTTCATCAAGCGCTACCTCATTTAATTTATTTTCCTTCCATGATACTCTTAGCAGTCTCCTAAGAAACCACATTTCTGTTGCTTCTATTTTATTTTCACTGTTTAAGTGATTGTCCAGCATTCACAGCCATATAGAAGGGTTGACCAAATATAGCATTTCAGGACTTTCATTTTGGTGTTCATTGAGATGTTTCTATTTTTCAGGATTGGGCTCATTTTATTGAAACTAGCCTTAGCCATTGTAGTTCTCCTTCTTGTTTCTGTGGAACATTTGGCATCTGATGTTATCATATCCTAGATATTTAAACTGATGGACTTGTTTGATCTTTTCACCTTTGCTAATGAGATTACATCTAGGATTTGCTGCCTTTTCCCATTAGAACATTATAATCATCGCGCCCTCATTACCTCCAATCATAACACTAAATGTTGGGGACACCTTTCAGTCATTCACGGAATGTGAGAATGCGCAGTATATGCTTTTATTATTATTTTTTTTTTTCACATCTTGGAAAATGGCCTACCATGTCTTTTGAAAATTTGCCGCAAATTGTTCGAGCTCAAATAAACTTTGAAAATGTATAACTTTGCTATTTCTGAATTGATATTGTTGAAATAAAGTTTGTCCTTCCTGTTTTTAAAAGTTCTGTTTGAAAATCTAATTGTATTCTCTTAAGTCAAAACAAAAAAAATCACTTTTAGGTGGGCCTACCTACTTTAAACAAGTGTCAGGGCACAGATGGAAAAAATGTATTTTAACTTCCTGTGAATAAATTTTAGCAAGAGGAGTACAATCCTTAAAACACTTGGCTCGAACCATAAAAGTATTGTAGTTGAATGTATGGTATTGAATTGTGGCGTCAGAAGATAAGATACAGAAAAATGAAATCAAAGTAATAGTAATAATGCAGGCCTACCAGAATGAATGAATAGAAATCAAGAGAGTAACATGAGTAAGTATTATAAGAGGATATCAAGGAAGAAATATAAGAATTTGATAAGCTATTTTTATAACAATGTGCTATTATTTATTATTATTACTTATTTTTACTTTTACTTTTTCATCCTCTGTTGCCGTTAAGCGTCGAGGGGAGATGCAGTTTTCTATGTTAAGCCAACTTCGCAGCTCTTTCATTTGTGATGTTATGTTTTGTTAGGGTTTCCTTGACACGCTCGATCCACTTTTTGCGTGCCCTTCCTCTTCATTTATAGCCTGAGTGCTTGGTGTTGTAGGCTCTCAAGGCTGGCTGGAAAGGTGACATGCGTAACAGGTGGCCAAACCATTTTATCCTTTGTCTTTCTAAGTAACGCAGGCAGGACTCAGTGCCGATAGCTGCTCTTACTTCCTTATTTCTCTGCCTGTCTCGTCTTGTGGTGTTAAGAGTTTTGCGGAAGCATATAATTTTAGCATGCGTAATTTTGCTTTCATGGGTTTTGCTTAAGGTCCAGGTCTGGCACTGATAACATAATGTTGGTATGAATATTGAGGTGATAAGCTGTCTCTTTGTGCCCATGGAGATGTTTGGATGAAATAGAAGGGGTGCGAGCTGATAGGTGGCAGCGTTGGCTTTTTGAGTTCGCATTTCTATTTCTCTGTCTATGGACCCATTTTCAGAAAAAGTGCTGCCAAGATATTTAAACTCTTTCACCTGTTTCAGATGTTTAGTATTGACATGGACGTTCAGGGGACTATGGTTTCGGCTCACTTTCATAACTTCTGTTTTTGATGTGCTTATTTTCATGTTGAATGTCTCGCAGGTGTTGTTGAGTTCAGTAGTGTGATTTTGGAGGCTTTGTTGGTCTTGATGAATTAGACATTGGTCTCTGCGAACAGAAATTCATTTAGGCTTTCTGAGATTTGGTTTGCTTCTTACGTTATTGTGTCCATATATTTATTATAAACAGGAGGGGAGATAGAACGCATCCCTGTCGTACTCCAGATCTTACTTTGAACCAGTCTGTGTTTGTTTCTTTTGTTTTTACTGAGCTTCTGCTGTTGGTATATAGAGCTCTGACATTATCTAACAATTTTTCTCTGACGCCATACTTTTCGAGTGTCTTCCAGAGTTTTGCATGGTTTACTCTGTCAAAAGCCTTCTCCTGGTCTATAAAGACGATTTTGGATTCTTTGTTGTGTTCTATTGTTTTCTCGCATATCTGTCGTTTTACGAATACGGCATCCGTGCATCCTCTTCCCTTTCGGAATCCAAACTGAGCTTTGCTCAGATTTCTCTCTACAATTGGTCTTATCCGCTGCTCTAGTATCTTTGCATACATTTTTCCTGAGTGGCTTAACAATGAGATGCCTCTATATGTTGTGCAGTCACCTTTGTTGCCTTTTTTCCATAATGGTACCAGTATGGCTTTCTGCCAGTCTTCTGGGCATTTTCTTTGTTCCCCGGGTCTGTTGAAAATACGCCTCAGCCACAGTATACCGGTGTTTCCACAAGCTATTATGGCTTCCGCTGTGATGTCATCTGGTCCTGGGGCTTTGTTCTTGGGGCTTTTCTTGAGTGTCTTTTCTATTTCACTGGGAAGTATTGGTGGTTCTGTTTGATCTCCATAGGATGGTTGGATCTCTACTTGTTGTCCGTGGCAAGCGTCTGGGTTGAGCAGTTCTTGGAAGTTATTTTCCCATCTTTTTGTGATTGCATGTTTGCCGAAAATGGCGTTTCCCTCTTTGTCGTTTATAATGCATGTCGGGCTGTATGGGTCTTTCCTTATCCGCATGCTCTTCACACTTAAAAAAAAAAGATTTTGGTCAGTTTCTCGCCATATATTTTTCACGCATTATCTTTAGCAGTTTTGATTATTCTTTTGGTCTCTCTTCTCGCTTTCCTGTATTCTATATAGTCTTCTTCGGTCTTTGACTTCTGCCATTTCTTGAATTTCTTCTTTTCCATTCTAATTGCTTCTTTACTTTCATCAGTCCACCAGCATGTCGTTCTGCCTTTGTTTCCACCTATTCGTTTGGTGACACAACTGTTTTTTAGTATTTCAGACAGGGATTTTTTTAATAATTGCCATTCGTCTTCTATGTCCTTGATCTCAGGTGACAGTTTGAAGTACTCCTTGGTAATATCATCCTCGACTGCTTTCTTGATGTCTGGTTCTTTCAATTTTCTTAGATTAGTCGTGGTTTTTCCCCTGTTCTTCTTTGTTTGCTTTACGTTGCTGGTTGTGAGAGTAAGTATCACAGGTCTATGGTCCGTGTCGATGATGTAGTTTGGAACCGCTCTCGAATCTTTGGCTGTAT